>NC_065447.1:9674629-9981476 GCF_917563875.1 Diabrotica virgifera virgifera
CTCTGTTAGGCCTGGAAGCTTGTGTAACCTTGAATTTAATTAAAAGAATTAATAGTACACAGGTTTATGAAAATAAGTGTGCTAATTTTAAAACGTTTAATGAAGTTATTAAGGCTTATCCAACTGTTTTTGATGGAAAGTTAGGCAAGTTTCCAGGTCAACATCATATAACTTTAAAAGAAAATGTTGTACCAGTGGTTCAACGTGTAAGGAGGGTTCCTAGAGTTTTATATGCTAGAGTTAGATCAAAATTAATAGAATTAGAAGATCAAGGTGTCATTTGGAAAGTTGATAAGCCCACTAAATGGTTAAACCCTCTTGTCATATTTGAAAAGAATAATGTAAATAGAGATTTGAGGTTATGCTTGGACCCGACTTATTTGAATAAAGCTATAGAGCGTGAGCATTTTTTGATCCCCACAGTCGATGAAATTGCAAATAAGCTAGGTGGTAAAAATATTTTTACAGTTGTTGATATGAAAGATGGGTATTTTCATGTGCAATTGGATGAACAAAGTTCAGAATATTGCACTTTCGGAACACCTTTTGGTAGGTTTAAATTTGATAGGTTGCCTTTTGGAATATGTAGCGCCCCGGAAGTTTTTCAGAAGTACAACTATGAACTATTTGGTGATTTGGACGGAGCGGGAGTATATTTTGATGACCTCATTATTGCAGGTTCATCTGAGGCTGAGCATGACCAAAACCTTAAGATAGTACTTGAAAGAGCTAATAAGTTTAATGTTAAATTTAACATTTCAAAAGTGCAATTTAAGCAGCAGAGTGTTAGGTACACGGGTCAAATTTTTTCAAATAATGTAAAAGCAATTCTAGATATGCCTGTGCCAAAATCAAAGGCTGATCTTCTGAGAATACTAGGTATGGCTAAATATTTGAGTAAGTTTGTACCCAACATGTCCAAAATCACTGCGCCGTTGAGAGAATTAACAAGTCTAAAGGTCCCGTGGCATTGGTCAACAGAACACGAGCATTCTTTAAATAGACTTAAACACCTACTAACAAGCGCTCCGGTGTTATTTTTTTTAATCCCAATCTACCTGTTGAGATAGAGACTGATGCTAGTAGGGATGGGTTGGGCGCTTGCCTGTTACAAAATGGACACTCAGTGTCCTTCGTGTCTAGAAGTCTAAATAAAACTGAGCAAAATTATGCGCAGATAGAAAAGGAAACTCTGGCTATCGTGTTTGCCATACAAAAATTTCATTTTTGGCTCTATGGCATGAAAAATATTAAAGTTTCTAGTGATCATAAGCCCTTAGAGTCAGTTTTTTCGTAAAAATCTACATTCTGTTACACCACGCTTGCAAAGAATGCTAATCAGGTTACTTAACTATGATTTGAATGTGACATTTAAAGCTGGTAAATATTTATACATTGCAGATACTTTATCTAGGGCCTTTTTAAATTGCAGCGGGCTAAAATCAGATCAGGAATTTGATTTTGCGATTCATTCTTTAGTAACAGAATTACCAATGTCTGATCAAAAAAAGGATAAGTTTAAAATTGAGACAGAAAATGATTCACAATTAAACAAGCTTTTAGGTATATTATGTTAAAAATGGGTGGCCCTTGACTAAAACTGATATCCCTGAAAACCTGCGTCATTATTTTAATTTTGGATTATAAATTAATAGTACCTATGTAATAGTAAAATGTAAAGCTCGTGCAAGGAAAATTTTTTACTGGCCAAATTAAGTAATGACGTAGAATTGTTTATAAAAAAATGCAAAACATGTGAAAACATTAGTAGAAAAAATTGTAAAGAAAGTTTACATCCTTTTGATATTCCAGAACGTCCGTGGCAAAGGCTAGGAGTTGATATTTTTTCTTATTCAGATAAATCGTATCTAGTAGTAATGGACGCATATTCAAACTGGTTAGAGATAATTGATATTAAGGATAAGTCTGGTCCAACCATAATATCAAAACTAAAATCATTGTTTTCCAAATTTGGAGTTCCTGATACTCTTGTCGCTGATAACATCCCATTGAATAGCTCTTGTTTTCGAAGCTTTGGTCAGGAATGGAATTTTATCATTGTAACAAGAAGTCCAAATTATCCACGTGCCAATGGATTAGCGGAAAAAGCGGTATCCATTGCAAAGAATATGATAAAAAAAGTGCCTTAATGATGGCACTGACATGCATATTGAGTTACTTCAGTATAGAAACACACCACTTAGGTATATGGACTACTCTCCATCGCAGCTCCTTATGAGCCGTGTTTGCAAAACAAAATTGCCGGTTTCCAATGTGTTGCTACGTCCAAGTTTATGTGAAAATATTAAAGAGAAATTGATCGCTAAGCAAAGAAAGAATTTAGATTATTATAATCAACATGCGAGAGACTTAAAAGAGTTAGATATTGATAATAATATTACGGTTTATAACGATGTAAAGAAATGTTGGGAACCAGGCAGGGTTGTAGCAAAGCATGATTCACCTAGGCCATTCTTGGTAGAAAATAAAGAGGGGAATGTTGTTAGAAGAAATCGTGTGGATCTTCGACCATCACCCAATACATTCAAGGTGGAGAACCCCATTTTGAATGAAGAATTTGAAAGAGATGATATTTCTTCTGATAACAATCCACCCAAGGCGTTACCTATAATAAATAGATCCGCAGAGCAAAACATCCTGTCTCCCACACCGTTTGCTCAACCTTTAAAGGATAATGTAAACAAGGAAGTAGCACTAAATCAAGCGCCTCAGCCTTCAGCTGTGGTCATAACTAGATCTGGTAGACAGGTTAAGAAACCTAGTAGGTTTAATTTGTGAATTAAAACCAGTTTTATTTTACTCCTAATGTTAAAGACCTTTGTCATTTAAAAGGGGAGATGTATTATAATGTTGGTATTCGGAACATACCCGATACCGTATACCTCCGGCGGATGATTAGTCACTGCCTTATGTCACTCGTTTGTTTACTCATTCTTGTGCGGGATCATTGTTGTTCAACTATTAATAAAGAACTATAATAACTGTCTCTGGCATTATTTACTAATATTATACATAGGCAAATTTTGAACAGCCATAGCCTAACTAATTTTTGTCTAACAAGAAAAAAAAATCAGAAATATTCAGAAAAGTAAAACGTACATTTTATTACTCTTTGAAATTTTTGGTATTACTAATAATTTTAAAGTTAATTCCATAAACAATTCCGATTCTTTTCAAAACTAACAAAAATGTTTTATTTTAAACCCAATTTTTTTCAAAACTGAGCACTTAGAACGAATGAAACTTATAGATAATATAAACAATACATACAGTCGGAAAAATGAAAGAATACCCATGAACGAACATATAAAACACGCTGTATTTTCCTCTCTCCGTGTCACAAAGAAAATTGTCCAGTGCAAGTACATGTAACAATAATTATTACATGTACTTGCGCTGGCCAATTTTTTGTGTGACACGGTGACAGGAAAATACAGCTTATTTTATATGTTCGTTCATGGGTATTCTTTCATTTTTCCTACTGTAAGTAAAGTAACGTGAAGCGGTACCGATTAATTTTATTTGAGAAGCGAATTGGAGAATGATTTTCGCCATTTTTTTACCAAAAAATAAAAGGGTCCAACAATATTTTGAGCGTAACTCACTTACTTTTAATGTTAGAAGTTTCTTTAAAAAACAAAAATAAACCTTTTTTTAAACACTTTAAAAAAGTTGTAATGAATTGTCCCCTAAAAGTGCTCTGTTTTTTGATTATTTCACATTGAAATATTCGATATGGAATTTGACTAAGAAGAACCTACATTTCATTAGCTATAACTCTGCTTCTACTGCGTGTGCAGACCTCACGCATATACCATTTCTTTCAATATTTTATAAGCTATATTTTTACTAAGAATATTTTTTTCGCTAAAATACTTACTTTTTGAGTTATCTCCGAAAAACCGTCCAAAAACATGTCTTTTTTGTTAAAAATGACTTTGTTGTCACTCGCAAATAACTCTAAAAGTATTGACTTAGTAAAAAAACTCTATAGAACAAAAGTTGCTTAGAATTAATCATTTTATCAAATTCCGGACTTATTTTGAACGTATATATTTTCACCCCCGAGAAAATATTTTTCACCTCGTATTTTCCGATTTTTATAAAATGGAGGGGGATGTAGAATTGTAAACTTTTTCTTATATAATAATACACAACTTCAACTACCTATTCCCAAATTTTCATCCTTCCTTTATTTTTTTGGAGGTTTTCGTAAAATGTTGTATTCCGTGATCGGGCTAACAGGGAGATAGTGTAGGAAACAGAGGTTGAACCTTGCAAAATGGACACAAGTCCGGTTTTATTTTTTTTTTCTGGCATATCAAGGGGTGTTTATTATAAGACTAACTTTTTCTGAAAAAATTTCGCCCCGGAACCCCTCTTTTCACCCCTTTAAAGGGGGTAATTTATGGTTTTTGCAGAACGTAGCCCTTTCTGTACCTTTTACAAAAAATTTCTTTTATAGAAATATGAAGAGGACTATATTTTCTACGATTTATTTCCGACAGCATCTCTCTATCATCCACCGTTTAGCAAGGGTGGCGCAACAAAGTTGACAAGTTTTTAAAAAAGATGTTTTTAAAAAATATATATTTTTCCCTAACTGTAACGGAAATTAAAAAGAAATGCTGTGGAAATTATTCACAAATAGATGATTGATTTTTTGGTATAGGTTTCACTTAAGGGTAATTGCCCTTTTTTTAATTACAGGGTGTTACATTTTAAAAAACCCCTTTTTATACCATCTGAACCGTTTATGCTAGAGTAAAAAGACTTTCAGCGATTACCCATGTACTGTTGTTATTTACAAATTTGTATAATTTTTCCCCCGGAGCCACCCAAAAAAAAGAAGAATTAATAAATAAAGTGATTTTCTTGGAATCCTTCACACACAATGCCCTTCATTAATATGCTTCATATATCATTTTGTGCAAGTTATTATTACCCATGCATGGACACTAAAAGCGATTTCCTAGTGCAACCCCTGTAGCCAAAAACAATAAATAAAATGGGGGGTTGAAAATTTTTTTTTGTTTTTTACTTTTTGATCCATATGAACATATGCTTCATCAAGAATGCTTTTCAAAAATATATATGGTTATTGCAACATCCCTGCGCAAACCACCCCTATCCTTGAAAATATACGGCAGAAACTACCCCTATACCTTATCCAGCATGTTTTTACGATTTTCTCATTACCTATTCATTTTTTTTTAAGCAAAACTTATACAAGGTTAAAGACCACTATTTACTCTAAAAATTAGGTCCTATTCATGTTTTTCGTTTAAGCAACCGTTACGGCACAGTGGCGCCTTAAACCTCATATATGCTTTGACGGGCTCCAGTTTTTGTTTATTTTTTCGTCATCTGGTTGTTTTATTGATAAAGTACTTATGTAAAATAAAACAACACAGTCTAACCTACAAATCATGACCTATGCACATTTTACATTCTTTGCTCCCCAAAGCTACAGTGGTGGCCCAAAATAAATTTTTTCATATTTTCGCCACCTACACGCATTTTATTGCGTTAATGCTATCTTAATAGCACAATATTCACCCCTAAGTGGTCGCTAAGCAGTGGCGGATCCAGGGAGGGGTGATGGGGGCGATCACCCCACCCCTCTCAAACCAAGTGATATTATATTTGAAGATTATAAAAATATTCATTTATTTTTATAGAAATACTTATATTAATATTATTTTTATAAGAATGACTTTTTATGCTTTAGCGACAGTGGCGGATCCAGCATCGTTAAGAGGGGGGTGCTAATTGGTTAAATTTCTATAAAAATAAATGAATATTTTTATAATCTTTGAATATAATATCACTTGGTTTGAGAGGGGGGGAGGTGATCACCCCCATCACCCCTCCCTGGATCCGCCACTGCGTAGCGACCACCTAAGGGTAAATATTGTGCTGTTAAGGTAGCATTAATGCAATAAAATGCATGTAGGTGGCGAAAATATGCAAAAATTTATTTTGGGCCACCACTGTGGCTTTGGGGAGCAAATAATGTAAAATGTGCATAAGTCATAATTTGTAGGTTACACTGTGTTGTTTTATTTTGCATAAGTACTTTATCAATAAAACGAACAGATGACGAAAAAAAAAACAAAAACTGGAGCCCGCCAAAGCATATATGAGGTTTACGGCGCCACTGTGCCTTAACGGTTGCTTATACGAAAAAATGAATAGGACATAATTTTTAGAGTAAATAGTGGTCTTTAACCTTGTATAAGTTTTGTTTAAAAATAATACATAGGTAATGAGAAAATCGTAAAAACATGCTCGCCAAGGGATAGGGGTAGTTTCTGCAGTATATTTTCAAGGATAGGGGTGGTTTTCGCAGAGATGTTGCAATAACCATATATATTTTTGAAAAGCACTATTGATGAAGCATATGCCCATATGGATCAAAAAGCCAAAAACAAAAAAAAATTTCAACCCCCCATTTTATTTATTTTTTTTTGCTACAGGGGTTGCACTAGGAAATTGCTTTTGGTGTCCATGCATGGGTAATAATAACGTGCACAAAATGATATATGAAGCATATTAATAAAGGGCATTGTGTGTGAAGGATTCCAAGAAAATCAATTTATTTATTAATTCTTCTTTTTTTTTGGGGTGGTTCCGGGGAAAAAATGGGGGTGAATTATACAAATTTGTAAATAGCACCAATACATGGGTAATCGCTGAAAGTCTTTTTACTCTAGCATAAACGGTTCAGATGGTATAAAAAGAGGTTTTTTAAAATGTAACACCCTGTAATTAAAAAAAGGGCAATTACCCTTAAGTGAAACCTATACCAAAAAATCAGTCAATTTTTTATGAATAATTGCCGCAGGATTTCTTCTTAATTTCCGTTACAGTTAGGGAAAAATATATTTTTTTTAAAAACATCTTTTTTAAAAACTTGTCAACTTTAGGGCGCCATCCTTGCTAAATGGTGGATAATAGAGAGATGGTGTCGGAAATAAATCGTAGAAAATATAGTCCTCTTCATATTTCTACAAAAGAAATTTTTTGTAAAAGTTACAGGAAGGGCTACGTTCCACAAATTACCCCCTTTAAAGGGGTGAAAAGGGAGGTTCCGGGGCGAAATTTTTTCAGAAAAAGTTAGTCTTATAATAAGCACCCCTTGATATACCAGAAAAAAAATTAAACCGGACTTATGTCCATTTTGCAAGGTTCAACCTTTGTTTCCTACACTATAACGATTAAGGGAAAATTACTAGGGATGTGGTATACGATTACTTACAAGATTTGTTAAGGAGGGCCCGAAAAAAAAATATCTATGGTTAAAAACACTCGAAATTGCCAGATTAAGATAAGGTAAGTTAAGTACATGCAAGAGAGTGTACATTTTAAAAATCTGACGATTTGAGCGGGGCGTAAGGAAATGGGTGAGTCAAAAAGTTTCACAAAAGAAAAGCGAATATTTCGCGAAATGAAACATGACCTAAACATGACTTAATAGATAATATAACTTATATAATAATACTATAAACACTATTTGTTTATAGCTTTGTAATTGCCATTTTATTTTTTAACCAAGTTATTCGAATTCAAACATTGCAATTTTTTTATTTTTCGAAAGTTCTGTCGCGTTTATCCCGAAAACTATGCATCTTACGAAAAAATTTGTAAGAACATTTCTTGTTTAGAATGACCCAAAAAATACAAAAAAAAATGTTTCGTTTTGCGAAAAACCGCTATTATGTAATTGCATTCCCTGAGTTCTTTGTTTATAACAATCTTATCGATATCGACATCCGGATCACCTGTTACCCACAAAATTCGTGTTCTACGGGTCAAAACACATAAAAAAAACTTGAGTAAGTCCATCTGAATAAAGGAGGCCGTTGTACCGCCCCTGGCGGCAGGACTAAAAGTCCAGCTGGACTGAAAATGCTGCTGAATTGCAATCCCTATTCATTAGTGATTTTTCAGGGAATTTCAAATAGTAAGTAATCGTATACCACATCCCTAGTAATTTTCCCTTAATCGTTATAGTGTAGGAAACGAAGGTTGAACCTTGCAAAATGGACATAAGTCCGATTTTATTTTTTTTCTGGTATATCAAGGGGTGCTTATTATAAGACTAACTTTTTCTGAAAAAATTTCGCCCCGGAACCTCCTTTTTCGCCCCTTTAAAGGGGGTAATTTGTGGTTTTTGCGGAACGTATCCCTTCCTGTACCTTTTACAAAAATTTTTTTTATAGAAATATAAAAAGGACTGTATTTTCTACGATTTATTTCCAACAGCATATGTCTATCATCCACCGTTTAGCGGGGGTGGCGCCCCAAAGTTGACAAGTTTTTAAAAAAGATGTTTGTAAAAAAAATATATTTTTCCCTAAGTGTAACGGAAATTACAAAGAAATCCTGCGACAATTATTCATAAATAAGTGACTGATTTTTTGGTATAGGTTGTACTCAAGGGTAATTGCCCTATTTTTAATTACAGGGTGTTACATTTTAAAAAACCCCTTTTTATACCATCTGAACCGTTTATGCTAGAGTAAAAAGACTTTCAGCGATTACCCATGTGCGGGTGTTATTTACAAATTTGTATAATGCACCCCCATTTTTTCCCCGGAACCACCCCAAAAAAAAGAAGAATTAATAAATAAAGTGATTTTCTTGGAATCCTTCACACACAATGCCCTTTATTAATATACTTCATATATAATTTTGTGCACATTATTATTACCCATGCATGGACACCAAAAGCGATTTCCTAGTGCAACCCCTGTAGTCTGTAGCCAAAAAAAAAATAAATAAAATGGGGGGTTGAAATTTTTTTTTGTTTTTTGCTTTTTGATTTATATGGGCATATGCTTCATCAATAGTGCTTTTCAAAAATATATATGGTTATTGCAACCAGGGGCGGCTCGTAGTAGAACAAGATGGTGAGGCACACTACACTTGAGGAATATTACAGTAGACTCTCTCTATAACGAACACGGGTATTACGAAGTTTCGCTTATAACGAGGTATGTCCAACATCTGTATGCTTACCGAGGCCAGTGCTGTAATAAATTCCACCGCCTGTAACTTCCTTCCTATTTATCTGTCGACCGATATTGAATATCGTAGGAAATTTACAATTTGCGACGGCCAAGTTTCATTGTTGAAGTCGATGATCGACACCTAATAAACTATGTAGGAGGCTTCAAAAGATTTCAGTAGTGGTGATATGCACTGTTTTAAGTTCCTTTCGTCATGTAAATCAAATATTAAACAGTATTGTTCATACAAATCTTTATTAGCAATCAAGAAGCTACAACTTACAAGTTACATGACGCTATCCGGAATGGCGTTACGTCGCTGACATCTGTCTGTCGTTGGTCTTCTTCTTTTACATCCTAAACATAATATATTACATAATATTGTTGTCTGATATAACGAGATCCGCTTATAACGAGGTAATTAGTACGCCATTTCAGTTCTCGTTATAGAGGGAGTTTACTGTATTATTATGGTTAGCTTTTGTTTAATAGCCGGAGGGTTGATTTTGTGGCGTCATAACGTCACAAAACGGCACCGTATTTATTTTAAGGCTTGCAAACGATATTAAATAACAATTATTTTATTCGCAAAAGAAAGTCGAAAGTTCTAAGTCTATAACATCATTCATACTCTTATTAGCTGTTTTTTTAGCTAAAAATAATTAATATGATACCACATATCAAAACAGTGTGAGTCAGATGTTTCGTCATTTCTTGGTCTCATCAGCGTTGTACAGTCATATTAAACAAAATTTACATTATATACTACATGACAAGAACGGACAACTGATTTCACTGGCGTAACCAGGGGTTTTTTAGGGGTTATAAGCGCCCCATACCCTTAACATCCTCCTTAATTCCATACCCCCAGAGACCCATACTGCCGTGCTAAGCCCAAAGGCGGTAACTGATTTTTTTATTGAAAATGAAATTTTTATATTTCTGGGTAGAACAGGGTATTTAGAATATATTTACAAGTCTTTGGAGTTGTAGAAGTATTATAATGGGTATCTAGAATATATTTACAAAGTCTTTGGAGTTGTAGTAGCATTATAATATAATGAAACCTACCTAGAAATACAAAAATCTCATGTTCGATAAAAAATCAGTTACCGCCTTTGGGCTTAGCACTGCAGCATACCCCCTTAGGATCATCCTGGTTACGCTGTTGACTGATTCTTTTATTATTCATTTGCCAAAATGAAATTATTGTGCGCAAACAGTATACCTTCAAACACGTGATAATTTCATTTGGAACCAATCTTATATTGTAAATGTATTGAATATATAGGAAATAAAAACAAGCAAGTAAGCAAATTACTGTTATATTATAAGATTGATTTTTTATGTTAAATAAACTAAGGGTTAAATTTTATTTTTTTGGTTTTTTATATTTTTTATTAAACAGCGTGCTTAAAAGTAAAATTATTAGGAAAGAAATCATAATTTCTAATTTTTTTATTAATTTACTTATTTAATTGACATTAGCAAAATGGCATACAGCTAGCAACAGCATGATAACATATTCTAAACATCTAATTATTATACTAATAGTAAGTAACCAGAGTGTAAGAAGGCCAAGTACACTTAACCAGAACAAACTACCTAACTAAAACTGCAAAACCACGCTAGAGGCATATTTTTGCCAGCCTCTGAAAGGATATTTAATCCCGACTCCAAAAATTATTCTCAGTTTAAATTTTATTGCGGCCGGCCGGTCACCGCCGGCTTCGTAATATGCTAGACAAGGACCCATCTGAGGCAGTGCTTCTGCTATAAATTGAGAAAGTGAGAATGAGACAATGAGACGCATATATACTCCCACGTAGGGTAGGTATTACCTACCGATGTATTTATGAAGAACGCTTAACTACAAAGATACGGGGTCAGGGCCGTACCTACCTATTTTATTTTTTATCATAAAAATAAAGTTATTAAGTTTTATAATAAAAATTAAGGTATTTAGCAGGTTTCAAAAAGTTAAATTGTATTTAAATAATTGATGATGAAATAACGAAAATAAAGTTATTTAGAAATTTCAAACAGTTAAATTGTATTTAAAGAATTGATGATGAAATAACGAAATAACGTAAAGAGTCGATTGATATACCGGTGAGGCACTGCCTCACCTGCCTCATAGGACTAGCCGCCACTGATTGCAACATCCCTGCGGAAACCACCCCTATCCTTGAAAATATACTGCAGAAACTACCCCTATCCCTTGGCGAGCATGTTTTTACGATTTTCTCATTACCTATGCATTCTTTTTAAACAAAACTTTTACAAGATTAAAGACCACCATTTACTCTAAAAATTAGGTCCTATTCATTTTTTTCGTATAAGCAACCGTTACGGCACAGTGGCGCCGTAAACTTCATACATGCTTTGGCGGGCTCCAGTTTTTGTTTTCTTTTTTCGTCATCTGTTAGTTTTATTGATAAAATACTTATGTAAAATAAAACAACACAGTGTAACCTACAAATTATGACCTATGCAAATTTTACATTCTTTGCGCCCCAAAATCAATTTTTGCATATTTTCGCAACCTACACGCATTTTACTGCATTAATGCTACCTTAATAGCACAATATTCACCCTTAAGTGGTCGCTAAGCAGTGGCGGATCCAGGGGATGGTGATGAGGGAGATCACCCCCCTCCCCCTCTCAAATCAAGTGATATTATATTTAAAGATTATATAAAAATATTCATTTATTTTTATAGAAATACTTATTTATATTATTATTTTTATAAGAATGGCGTACTTTTTATGCTTTAGCGACAGTGGCGGATCCAGCATCGTTCAGAGAGGGGTGTCAATTGGCTAAATCTCTATAAAAATAAATGAATATTTTTATAATCTTTAAATATAATATCACTTGGTTTGAGAGCGGGGGGTGATCGCCCCCATTACCCCTCCCTGGATCCGCCACTGCTTAGCGACCACTTAAGGGTGAATATTGTGCTATTAAGGTAGCATTAATGCAATAAAATGCGTGTAGGTGGCGAAAATATGCAAAAATACATTTTGGGCCACAACTGTGGCTTTGGGGCGCAAATAATGTAAAATGTGCATAGGTCATAATTTGTAGTTTACACTGTGTTGTTTTATTTTACATAAGTATTTTATCAATAAAACTAACAGATGACGAAAAAAGAAAACAAAAACTGGAGCCCGCCAAAGCATATATGAAGTTTACGGCGCCACTGTGCCGTAACGGTTGCTTATACGAAAGAAATGAATAGGACCTAATTTTTAGAGTAAATAGTGGTCTTTAATCTTGTATAAGTTTTGTTTAAAAATAATGCATAGGTAATGAGAAAATCGTAAAAATAATGCTCGCCAAGGGATAGGGGTAGTTTCTGCAGTATATTTTCAAGGATAGGGGTGGTTTCCGCAGGGATGTTGCAATAACCATATATATTTTTGAAAAGCACTATTGATGAAGCATATGCCCATATAAATCAAAAAGCAAAAAACAAAAAAAAATTTCAACCCCCCATTTTATTTATTTTTTGTGGCTACAGGGGTTGCACTAGGAAACCGCTTTTGGTGTCCATGCATGGGTAATAATAACGTGCACAAAATGATATATGAAGCATATTAATAAAGGGCATTGTGTGTGAAAGATTCCAAGAAAATCACTTTATTTATTAATTCTTCTTTTTTTTGGGTAGTTCCGGGGAAAAAATGGGGGTGCATTATACAAATTTGTAAATATCACCAGCACGTGGGTAATCGCTGAAAGTCTTTTTACTCTGGCATAAACGGTTCAGATGGTATAAAAAGGGGTTTTTTAAAATCTAACACCCTGTAATTAAAAATAGGGCAATTACCCTTGAGTACAACCTATACCAAAAAATCAGTCACTTATTTATGAATAATTGTCGCAGGATTTCTTTGTAATTTCCGTTACACTTAGGGAAAATATATTCTTTTTACAAACATCTTTTTTAAAAACTTGTCAACTTTGGGGCTCCACCCCCGCTAAACGGTGGATGATAGACATATGCTGTCGGAAATAAATCGTAAAAAATATAGTCTTTTTTATATTTCTATAAAAAAAATTTTTTGTAAAAGGTACAGGAAGGGCTACGTTCCGCAAAAACCACAAATTACCCCCTTTAAAGGGGTGAAAAAGGGGGTTCCGGGGCGAAATTTTTTCAGAAAAAGTTAGTCTTATAATAAGCATCCCTTGATATACCAGAAAAAAAATTAAACCGGACTTATGTCCATTTTGCAAGGTTCAACCTTTGTTTCCTACACTATTATAGTTTATAAAATATTTTATTATTACAAAATTTTATAGATATAATTTTATTATACGATTCTATTCGAAATAATTTTTATATCCAATTATGATTTCTGTTAGAATTTACAGCCAATTTTATTAGGTGATGAAATTGAATATGTCGTTAAAAAAAACAAATAATTACCTTTTTATTTACGCTGAGTGGGAAAAGCCTTTTAAATTTTGTAGTTGAGTAAGATATTAAAATATATTATAAAGGTAAAAGAGGAAATTAAA
The DNA here is from genome assembly GCF_917563875.1 of Diabrotica virgifera virgifera. NCBI lineage: Eukaryota > Metazoa > Arthropoda > Insecta > Coleoptera > Chrysomelidae > Diabrotica > Diabrotica virgifera. Next base: position 9,688,192 of record NC_065447.1, read on the forward strand.
ATTTCATTAAAAAACATCAAATGACAAACAATGATGAAATTGAATATGTCGTTAAAAAACAAATAATTACCTTTTTATTTACGCTGAGTGGGAAAAGTTTTTTAAATTTTGTAGTTGCGTAAGATATTAAAACATATTTTAAAGGTAAAAGAGGAAATTAAAATTTCATTAAAAAACATCAAAAATGACATTATAGACAAGGCGAAAACAGCGGGTTCATAGGAAAATATATTCCCGTGAGATTTTTTTACATAATCACATTCGTGAGACACCCTAGAATAAGGTTCAAGAAGTTGCCCACGCGAAAAATGGTCTATTTTTTTATTTTTAATCAATTTGCAAAAATCAATATTTTTGGTCCGAACAAATTTGTTTTAGGTTTTTTGGACCATTCTAGACAAAAAAGGTCTCTTGTAATTTATCTCTAAAGTTGATCGTTTTCGAGTTCTATGCAATTTAAAATTTGAAAAACGCGAAAATGGCCATTTTTAAGACTTAATAACTCGGTTAAAAATTATTATGAAAGTAGAAAGTGACTAAATCGAAGTTTAAAGCCCCTCTACATTATCCTGAAGAAATTTGTGTCAATAACTTATTCTTCTTCTTCACGTGCCATATCAGAATTATCCGACGCTGGCGATCACCATTGCGAAGGCTTCTCAATCTTCTGCAATTCGGAATAGTTGTCCTGCATTTGATATCTGAGTCCATTCACGAATGTTTTTTAACCAAGAAACTTGTTTTCTTCCTACACCTCTACGGCCCTCTATTTAACCTTTAAGGATCAGTTGTAATATTTTATATCGACTTCCCCTCACTATATATCCCAGATAAGACATTTTTCGATGTTTAACAGTATTTAGCAGTTCTCTATCTTTGTTGACCCTCCTTAGTACTTCTTCATTAGTTTTCCTTGCTGTCCAGGGTATCATTAGCATTCGTCTATGAATCCACATTTCCAATGCTTCAATTCTGTTCATTAATTTATTACTAAGCTGTTATTTTTAATTATTAACAATGCGCGGTAAGATGGTATTGACACGTCTGTAAATGTGAGTGCGAGTAAGATGCACTATCGGACTGCCGGAATGGCATCTCTCTCGCACTCACCACTGACGGCCGTCTAATACATGCATGGCGCTCATTATTACTACTTAAAAATAACAGCTTAGTAATAAAATAATGACAAAAATTTTTTCAGGATCTTGTAGGGGGAGCTTTACACTTTTATTTAGTCACTTTCTGACTTTCATAATAATAGCTTTTAACCGGGTTATTAAGCCTTGAAAATCGCCATTTTTCGTTTTTTTTTTTCAATTTTAAATTGTTTATAACCCCCAATACGTCAATCAACGTTATAACTCAAAAACGATCAACTTTAGGAAACATTATAAGAGACCTTTTTGTCCAGAATGGTCCAAAAAATCTAAAAAAAATTGTTCGGGCCAAAAATATTGATTTTTGCAATTTGATTAAAATAATTGTTAAAAAAAATTTGGACCACTTTTCACGTGGGCGACTTCTTGAACCTTTTTCTGGGATGTCTCACGAATGTGATTATGTAAAAAAATCTCATGGGAATGTTTTTTTCAACGAACTCGCCGTTTTCGCCTTGTCTATTAAGGGGCTATCCTAGTGTAAAAGTTCGAAATTCATATACTTTTTTGCGAATTTCTAAAATAAAAATGTACCAATTGTTTTAAAAATTTTCATGAGCATTTACTATTAAAATCAGAACCTATTTTACTTCAAATCAGGCCCGAGGCACTACATAATTTTCGGGCCCCTAAATATAATTTAATAATAATATTAATTAAGTTAATTAGTTAATATTGACATCAAATTTTTTAATTGTTCTAAGACCATCTTCTTCTTCTTAATGTGCCCTATCTGTTAAGGCCATTATTGTATTTTATTCGCACGCCCATGGTTGGTCAGAGCACAACTTGTACGCGCATGGCCTACCGCGCATGATAAAGGGGAACGAGAGAAGATGTCGGAATGGACGGAACAAGCCAGATTCCTCTGTTCAATTTGTCACTAAATACTGTTAAAAATAAATAGTTCAAGTGCATGAGTTGTTTATTTTGATAGTAATACAGCTAAAGTGTTTACAGTCCACTTTTTACATCAAACACACAATCACTATCAAGTCCTCTTGACGTTGGCGATTAACATGGCGAAACTGTCTCTGTCTCGAGCTATTCTAAATAGTTGTTCTGCTTTCTTTATTCCTGTCCACTCCCGGATATTCTTCAACCAAGAGGCCTGCTTTCTACCAATTCCTCTGCGTCCTTCGATTTTACCCATCATAATAAGTTGAAGAATATTATACCGGTCTCCCCTTACTACGTGTCCGAAATAGGCCATCTTTCTATATTTGATGTTATCAAGCAGCTTGCGGGCAGCATTTGCTCTCTTAAGAACTGCCACACTTGTCAGAGTAGCCGTCCATGGTATTTTCAGTGTACGTCTGAGCAGCCACATTTCAAAGGCCTCCAAACGATTAATGGTCGATATTTTTAATGTCCATGCTTCGACAATATAAAAGAGGACTGACCAAATGTAACATTTAGTCATGGGCTTTCGAAGTTTAAGTTGCAAGTTATCATTATAGAAGAATGACCTCATTTTTAAAAATGTCGTTTTATCTCTTTATCTGGATCTAGTTGTTCAGTAATATGGCAACCAAGATATTTAAAACTGGGTACTCTTTGAATTATATAACCATCAACATATAAATGTGAATCTTGATGGGCCAAACGGCTAAATACCACGTGTTTTGTTTTTGAACAGTTTATGTTTAGGCCAAACTCTCTTCCCACTGTGTCAATGGCATTTAAAAGGTGTTGTAATCTGTTCATATCATCATTTAAAATAACTGTATCGTCCGCATATCTGATTGTATTTATCAGAATTCCATTAACTTTCACATCCCATTCCAAAATATGGAGCGCTTCCTTAAATATTCTATCTGAATATAAATTGAATAACAGTGGGGACAGTATACAACCATGTCTGACACCTCTTTGTATTTTGCATATTTCTGTTGATTTTCTTTTTATACAAGCTGTCGCTGTTTGAAGTCAGTATAATTTTTCTATGATTCGTACATCTTGACTATCAACTCCTTAATCCTTTAATATTTTAATTAATTTGTGATGTGGTACTCTATCAAAGGCATTCTCATAGTCAATAAATACAGCAAATACGTCTTTCCTTTGATCGCGGCATTTCTGCAATAATACATTTAGTGCAAAGAGTACGACCCGGGTTCCCAGTCCATTTTTGAAGCCAAATTGTGTTTCATCCTGGTCTTCTTCACATTTACCTCTGATTCTACTGTGGATGATACGTAGAAAGATTTTCAAAGTGTGTTTCATGTGGTTCTAGGACCACAGTTGACAAATTTGAAAATTTATCTTGTTTTATTGCAATAAAAAAAATTTTATGATCTTTCCGGGCCCCATTAAAATGCGGGCCCGAGGCAGGTGCCTCACTGGATTAGTGGTAAAATAGGCCCTGATTAAAATGAGTACATGTAAAATAATTTTCATAGAAAGATTGAATATTCATATTTCATATTTCACATATCGATTGAAAATTAAACGATTTATGCGTAATCTACTAGCAAGCACCATGAAAATAAAAACATGGCCCCACTGCCGCAGTGATTGATACTAATAGAAATCCTGAAGCATAAAATTTCAAAGTGATTATTGAAATATAAGTTATTTCCTATACCACCAACTATGACTTTTGAAAAATATTAAAATTTGGAAAAATGACGAAGTGTACAAAAAATACATTCAGTATACTGAATGTATTTTTTCGTAGCAACGAAGGGCATCTGACGTAATATACTTGACGACGGGATATTATCAAAAATTATCAGTTTAATTCGTATTTTTGTAGCTTTCTATTGGTCAGAATCTCCTATGAATGAAATAATCAAAATCATTCTCCAGGCGCGGATCCAAGGGGGGGTCAATGGGGTCAATTGCCCCCTCCTTGAGACTTCGCCTGGTGTCGCCTTTTTTAAGCAAGAGATAATTACGATTGAAAATAAATAGTGGGTTTTGTGTCCTGTTGATAACTGAATAACGGAATGAAACATAAAACAGAATTCCTTCTCCAAAGTACGTGTTCTCGGTCTTACTGTATGGTGTCGAGTCTTGGACTGTGAATAAAATCGATCTACTTACCTAAATCGCCTTGAGGCTTTCGAAATGTGGTTCTATAGAAGAATTTTAAAAGTATCTTGGATGAAGAAGATTCGAAACTCCACAATACTAGACCGTCTCAGCAAGACTACTGAGATTATAGAAGGCATCAAGAAGAGAAAAGTGGAGTATTTTGGACATGTAATGAGAAGTTTCAAATATAGGTTGCTACAAAATATTATGCAAGTGAAAATAGAAGGCAAACGCAGTCCAGGACGAAAAAGCACTTTGTGGTTGATTTAGGGTGGCAGTGAATAAAATTAAGATAGCTATGATAGTAACCAACGTTCTGAAAGGACATGGTACATAAAGAAAATTAAAGTAACAGCCCATACCGAAAAAGAATCCTGCTTGCGCGAGTGACGAGAAAATTTTTATTTCATTGCCCCCTCCTTGCAAGGTTGCTGGATCCGCCGTTGTCATTCTCTCATTACTGTAATACAAAATTGTCATTTCGTCTAAAATTAAAAAAATTCTTAAATCTTTTAAGTTTTTTATGCAAATATAGTATGAAATGGTGTTTTTGTTAATTCGATTATATATAGGACGGTCATAGATATTTACTGATAATATGTTAGTACCTAAATATATTTTTTCTACGAGCGTGCAAAAATGTCTACTTTCGCGCACGCGTGTTAGTTTAGAAAGTTTTACTTTTCGCACGCGTGTTAGTTTTCCGCACGCGTTTTAGTTTTCCGTACGCGTTTTACTTTTCCGCACGCGTGTTAATTTAGATATGTTAATATGGCCTTAAAGTAATTATAATACATGCAATAAACTAATATTTAGATATTATTTACTAATTTATTGCAAATATATCTTATTGTGTTCATGTTTTAATGAAATTAACGCAAGAATTCGATGAAATAAAATAATTTTGACATAATATTCGAAAGTCAAATCAGTAGACTAGTAGACTAACAGTGGTTTTGAATCGCCGTCATGGAAACCAAGATCGTCGTTATGCTAACCAATTATGCTGAAAGTTTGGTTTTAAGAACTTTGTCAAAGAATTAATTTGTGTATGTATTTTCATATTAATTGAATTATAATTGATTAAGATTTGGTAATTTTTTAAAGACTCGTAGAAAAAATATTGTTCCTAACTCTTGCGAAAAGTCTCTTTTCCGCACTCGACTGCTTGCCGAACTCTCGCTTTGCGTCGTTCGGCAAACTGCAGTCGCATGCGGAAAAGTATGACTTTCTGCACTTGTTAGGAAAATAACTATATTTACATTTTCTACAATTCATCAAGGGAAAAGCAACTGCGCTGCGGAAGGCTACACTTCATAAACAATGACGTAATTATTAACGGTAATTTTTATTTTTGGTATTTTATTTTAAGTATTAAAATTAGTCTAATATTTAAATAAAAATACGATTAAACTGTTTAAAATATATTTATTTTGTTGAAATCATAATAATAGAAGTATAACTTCTTACGTGCGTACAAAGTACACACACTCTTTTCATTAGAAGGGTGTAATTAAGTAAGTTTAGGGCCGGTTGTTCGAACGCTAATCAACATTGATCACTATCAAATATTTAATTACTGTCACAACTGTCAATGTCAACTTTGGTTGGATTGCTGAAAACATAGTTAATTATAATTATGAGGTTAGTTAGTCAATTAACATAACAATTATTAACATAATTGATTAACTAATTTCATAATTGTCATCAATAATTATGTTTTCGGCAACCCAACCAAAGTTGACATTGACAGTTGTGACAGTAATTAAGTATTTGATAGTGATCAATGCTGATTAGCGTTCGAACAACCGGCCCTAAATGTTTTTTTATGATTGGTGATACAATTTTGTATGTACCACGTCAGTAAAGACCCTTTATCGAACTCGTCTGTTACTCGCCTCGCTCCCTCTGCTCGTAATATCACACTCATTCGATAAAAGTCATTTTACTGACTTGGTACATTCACGGTTAATTCACGTTTAAAAAATATTATATGTACATATTTTAACTTTACGCGACATCTACCGGCGTAGCAAAGAACTCTTAAGGAGAATTCCCTTTAGCGCCATCTACAAAAGGATAGAGTAAGTTCTAACTGGAAACTTTACTTTATTGCAGATCTCTATGTGCTGCCATCTAATGGATACACGATAAAACAAATAGCAATGGAAAGACAGATTCCTTTAACGATTTCATGTTTTACAACTTGTAACTTACAAAGAAATTATAGATGGGGAAAGAACATTACATTCGAAAGTTATTTGTTACACAGTTTGTTATATTCGAATTTCGAATTATGAAAATTGATGGCATTATAAGAATTTTCCCAAAAAAAATCGATCGATTTTAACACAAAGAACGTTTTTGTGGGTATCAAAACCACATTATAATTTACAATTTTCATTGATTAAACAAGCCTGTGACAAAAATATCAAATGGTAGGAACAGTGATAAAACTAGGAACAGGAAAAATAATAAAATTACATATTTAGTAAAAAAAGATTGTGTGTGTACTTTGTACGCACGTAAGAAGTTATTCTTCTATTATATAGGTAATTTCAACGAAGTAAATATGCTTAACAGGTTATTTGTATTTTATTTAAATATTAAACTAACTTTCTTATCTACCACTTTCAAAATTTTTTTTATTAAAACAACCAACAATAAAAAAAGTATATGAATCGCCCAGGATTCGAACCCGCGTCCTTCCAATCTCGGAGCTAACGCCCTACCAACTACTCCAGCGAGGTCCTTGTAATTGACATGTAAGTTTCGGATATAATTACACAACACGGCGACAAATATACAGTGTAAAAATGTTATACCTACATAATATTTTATTATTTTACTACAGAGAAACACAAATCCAAAAACACAAGAATTATAATAAATAATACATTTACTAAAAACACTAATATATTCTTTTAATGACTTATTTGCACGGTTACAGATACATACATACCTGTCTTGAAAGATTAGCAATGAACTACATGCCGTCTGTGTGCGCAGGCACGCAGATTTATGTACAATTTTACCCTCAATCGAATCGCGCCTAAAGAAGAATAATTTCAATAATTCATGATTGAAAAAAACTCGACAAGGGATCTAACTGAAGAGAAGTTGGATGATGCCATACTTACCTACATGGCATTCATGCAAGGCAACTGTACCTACATGTAATATGCTTCTATCTAACGGTTGCAATACTTAGTAATAGAAGATGCAAAATAGGTATAATAAAGATGCACCTAAAGATTGTTAAAAACTAAAATAGGTAGGTACCTATTGTTAGGTTTTGCGGATGATTTAACAGTAAAAACTATTCAAAAAGAAAACTTCAAAATATTACATAAAGAGGAAAAAGGAACATTTGTGTTTTAAATACATTAAGTAAAAACAAAATAGGTACGTGTTTGTAAAAAATACATGGTGTTGCACATGCACAGAATGGGAAGAGACCATCTTTTGACCACCATTAAAAGGAGAAAAATAACATACGTAAAGTCGGGTCCATAAATATTTCGCCCGTCGGCAAATTCAAACAGATAACATTTGTATGTGATGAAATTCAAGTAAACCGATGTCGCTTTGTTAAGGCACATGCCGGTATTTTTACAACCGGGTTACTCATCATAAATCTATCAGTTTAACACTTGAAAATGTATACTTGGGCATTAGTACAGTTAAAATTGATAGACGATTATATTTAGATGAAATATTAAGGGGCTATCCTAGTGTAAAAGTACGAAATTCATATACTTATTTGGGAATTTCTAAAATACAAAGTATTGTACCAATTGTTTTGAAAATTAGCATGAGCATTAATTATATAAAGAAGTATATGTAAAATAATCGTCATAAAAAATATTGAATATTAAACGATTTAAGCGCCATCTATTGGCACCATGAAAATAAAAACATAGCTCCACTGCTGCAGTGATTGGGACTAATAGAGATCCTGAAACAAAAAATTTCAAAGTTATTATTGTAATATAAGTTATTTTCTATACCATCAACTAGGGGTTTTTTGATCGGATAAAAAAATGTCAATTTGGTGGTTTTAGAAACTGAAAATGTTTTAGCTAATTTTTAAAAAAAATTTCAACACTTCGTCATTTTTCCAAATTTTAATATTTTTCAAAAATCTTAGTTGATGGTATAGGAAATATCTTATATTTCAATAATCACTTTGAAATTTTATGATTCAGGATCTCTATTAGTCCCAATCACTGCAGCAGTTGGACCATGTTTTTATTTTCACGGTGTTAGTAGATGGCGCATAATACTCTGGGCTAATTAGCAAAATACAAGGAAAAGTTATTTACCAGCAATTTTATTGCTGGAATCGAATCTTATTATTGTATGTATTAATATTATAGGTATGCAAAGTCCGCAGATAGTGTGCTACTTTTTTATAGACAAAATGGCGCCCGGAAATCGTGTTTTTTTCAATTTTTGCTCTATAACTCCAAAGATTTTAACTTAACACCAAAAACACTCAAATAAAAATTCACCGCAATTAAATTCTGCATAGAGACGTGTTTTTCCCGATTCACTTCGATAAAAACTTTCCCCGGAAAAGGCGGGTTTTTCCAACAAAATCTTTAATTTTCAACTAAAATTTTAGATAAGTAATTGTTAATTAATAATTAAATCACTTGGTAATGTAAAAGTCCTTTTCGTAAAGATTATAATTCCAGAAGTCGATGGAAATTGAATCAACAGTTTAGCAACAATTGAATTGTTAATTAAAAATTTACGGTCGCTATATTAACGACAATAATTATGATGCATAAGAATAACTATGATTTTTTCATAAAAAGACACTATACCTATCTAATGTACTTTACAGAATTGAAATTGGACCATATAAGCGGCCTCAGTAATATTTTAAAATTATAAACAATTTTTTGGCTTATAAACAAATAAAATATCTCGGGAAATATTAAACTAAATTAAATTATGAAAACGGTATTCGAAAAACAGCAGCAGGACGCTTCTTTTAAAAGAAAAAACTTTTAATTATGACGAGTGGTTCCTGAGATACAACCGGTCAACTTGACCGGAATTTACGGCAAAGATATAAACAATAGGATCATAATTTTTAAACCATCACCTTTTTATTTTTGTCCTCTTTCTCCACACCAATTTTCATATCTTTAAAATACTCATAACATATATTATTATAATAAAAACTATCGATAATACGTGTGAAAATTGCCAAAAATAGCGAAATTCCAATCAAAAATTAGGTTGGAGAAAATGTAACCCTCAAAGTTCAAAAATGGATTTTCTCGGCTTCCCATGGAGCAATTTCCTTCATTCTTTTTTTCTTCCCTAATAACTCGAGTAGAGCCATCAAACTAACATACTATTAAATTTCAAACTTGCTTTTGTTTTGTTATAATAGATTATAATTTATTTATAAGAACAGAAAACTACATATTTTTTCCAGTTGTAGGCTTTTTTTTAGATAAACTTACTACAAGTGTACCTTTTAAAGTTAAAAACATAAATATTCTCGATTGAAAGCTGTATAGTTATTTAAACCATTTTTATTTAAACAAATTAAAATTTTGTGTTATAATAAATTAATTAATAACAAAACAAAAGCAAGTTTGACATTTAATAATGCGTTAGTTCGATGGCTCTACTCGAGTTACTTGGAAACAAAAAAAAAAGAATGTGTGTGTACTTTGTACGCACGTAAGAAGTTATACTTCTATTATATGATTTAAACGAAATTAATATACTTTTTATTTATATTTTGTTTAAATATTAAACTAATTTATACTTACTACTTCTCAAACATTTTTATTAGAACAGTGCCAAAAATTAAAATAATAAAAGAATAAAACACACACAAACACATTAAACAAGCCACAAATGATGTCTGAACATTAATTGTCGAAAAATTTTTTAACTAAATACGTATTTTCTGAAAATAAAATTATATAATAAATATACTTACAATCATAAAATGTATTAAAAAAACAAAAAAGAAAGTTTCTATATGAACCAGCGCTGATAAGCGCGGTTGGTATTGGAATTCATTCGCCTTCAACGCTTAGCCACGGACACTATGTGTCATTATTTACGAAGATCGACTAACTAAACGGATTAAACTTGTGATATTTTGATATTTTGAAAATTGATCAAATTTTGAATTGAAATGATTTAGAATTGAAAAAATACAACAAAACATAGAGTAAGAAAACAATATATTAGGTGAATATTGATAGAAATTTTGATGGTAATCAAATTATATAAATAAAAGTATTACATACTATGTATTTTGGCAGATCAAATAGGTAGGTTTATACCCATGATACATTAACAATTATTACGTACCTGTTGCTTTTAAAAACTATTTAAAAGTCACTACAATATTATAAACTTTTTTGTTTCTGTCCTCACAACAATAAAACTAATATATTATACATTTGTATACCTTTACTTTTACCTCCAAACCACAGCTGTCCTACAGCTGCCATATTGGATAATTTTTGACATGTCATTTGAACATCCAATCAGAACAAAGTTATAATGCGCATGCGCCGGGCTGATAGGTTTTAACATATAAAAATTCACCCTCATAGCGCCGGTAAAGAAGTATAACTTCAAAAAGAATGAAGGAAATTGCTCCATGGGAAGCCGAGAAAATGCATTTTTTTAACGTATACCGATATTGAACTTTGAGCGTTACATTTTCTCCAACCTAATTTTTGATTGGAATTTCGCTATTTTTGGCAATTTTCACACGTATTATCGATAGTTTTTATTATAATAATATATGTTATGAGTATTTTAAAGATATGAAAATTGGTGTGGAGAAAGAGGATAAAAATAAAAAGGTGATGGTTTAAAAATTATGATCCTATTATTCATATCTTTGCCGTAAATTCCGGTCAACTTTGACCGGTTGTATCTCAGGAACCACCCGTTATAATTAAATGTTTTTTTTTTTTAGAAGAAGCGTCCTGCTGCTGTTTTTCGAATACCGTTTTCATGATTTAATTTACTGTAATATTTCCCGAGATATTTTATTTGTTTATAAGCCAAAAAATTGTTTATAATTTTAAAATATTCCTGAGGCCGCTTAAATAGTCCAATTTTAATTCTGTTTAGTATATTAGATAGGTATGGTGTATTTTTATGAAAAAATAATAGTTATTCTTATGCATCATAATTATTGTCGTTATTATAGCGACCGCAAATTTTTAATTAACAATTCAATTGTTGCTAAATTGTTCATTCAATTTCCATCGGCTTCTGGAATTATAATCTTTACGAAACCAGCTTTTACATTACCAAGTTATTTAATTATTGATTAACAATTACTTATCTAAAATTTTAGTTGAAAATTAAAGATTTTGTTGGAAAAACCCGCTTTTTCCGGGGAAAGTTTTCGTCGAAGTGAATCGGGAAAAACACGTCTCTATCCAGAATTTAATTGCGGTGAATTTCTATTTGAGTGTTTTTGGTGTAAAGTTAAAATCTTTGGAGTTATAGAGCAAAAATTGAAAAAAACACGATTTTTGGGCGCCATTTTGTTTATAAAAAAAGTAGCACACTATCTGCGGACTTTGCATACCTATATTATTAATATATACAATCGTAAGATTCGATTCCAGCAATAAAATTGCTGGTAAATAACTTTTCCCAAAAATGGCCCATTCTCCGATAATCAGCCCAGACTATAAGTAAATCTTTTAATTTTCAATATTTTTTTATGAAAATTATTTTGCATGTACTTCTTTTTATGATCAATGTTCATACAAATTTTCAAAACAATTGGTACGGTACTAATAGGTAAGTACTAATTTCGTATTTTTACACTAGGATAGCCCCTTAAGCAATAGAATTGAAACTTTTTTCTACTTTTAAGGACAAAAAAGCAAGTTCATTAGCGGAACGTGATTCAAAATTATTCTGCAGATTATAATTGAAGCAATATTTGATTAAAACATCTCATTTTTCGTGGTAGAAATATATTAAATACATATATTAATTTGTCTGGACTAAAGGTGGTAGAATATGGTCTGGAGTTATATTTTTGTTTGAATTTGCCGAACGGACGATAGATAGATGGTGTCAACCATACCTACCCAATCAACCAAATAACGTTTCCAAAACGTTGAAGAGACGTCATAATTATCACCAAACAACGTCAGTATATCACGTTTTGTCGACGTCGAAAGTCACGTGAATATTTCCCACCATAACTGACGTAATTTTTATCACGTTTTAAATAGGTGATATCAAAAACGTCGTTTTTTTAGATTATTTTTCATTTTATGGTTTTAAAAATACACAATAATAATTGAAGACCTATTTACAAAAACAACATAACTGTAGTTTTAAGATTTCTGTAATTTGTTATTGCAAAAATCTAATTTATATGAAAGAATGTGTAAATTTTATTGATATTATTTATAAATATTATAGATATAATATCTATAAATAATATCTATAAACAACAGCATTAAAATTTGCAATTATTTCATAGCTATTGTATTTTTACACTAAAAAATTACAGAAATCTTAAAAATACAGTTACGTATGTTGTTTTTGTAAACAGGTCTTCAATTTCACTTTTTATATAGGTATAAGTACTTACTGGGTCAAAACTGAAACAGCATATAAACTAATAAATAATTTATTAACAATTATGCAGCATAATCGTGAACATTACTTAATAATTAGTTCATTATTAACAGAAAATAAACACCACACACCAAACCACACCACACCAAAACAAAGATAAAATTTGGAGTCAATGTCAAATGTCAATATACAACATTCACATTATAAAGCATTAAATAGCTGCTCCCATTTTTGTGACGTGAGACTTGGACTGTCTGAAATGAACACGTGTTTGTAAAGATATTTTAACGTCAATAATCTTACGTATTTAAAAACACCTACAAAAGACATTTATACGACGTAATGTTCACACACGTGTATATACTTATTCAACCAAAAACTGACGTTTCGTCGACGTTATTGACGTCACTTGGTTGCCTGGGTATTTGCGGCAAATACTTAGAAATGATAATTACGAGTTATTACAGATGATTACGAGGGTTAACTAGAAGGAAAAGGGGGTCCTGGTAGACGACAAATATCCTGACTGAAAAACATTCGCGACTGGACTGGGCGACTGGGTTAAACCATTGATTATAGACACGGATCAATGGTTAAACACACAGACGCTTTTAAAAAAAGCAGAAGATACGACGAATGTAAGGTCGTGTCATATCGACAATAAAGACTTAAGGATCATTTCAAACCTCTGCCAAGAACAAAAGGCTAAAATCAGAATAAAAGCGAAACATCTAGAAAAATCAATATCTAGAAGGGAGTAAGACAGGGATGTGCCCTGTCACCTTTGACATTCAACGTTTACTCTGAGAAGATATTTTTGTGAAAGCTTTTTAAGAGACCTCGGATGGTATAATTATAAACGGGCAATGTAGAAATAACCTGCGATACGCTGATGACATGGTCATTCTGGTGGATAATGCAGAAGCACTGCATCGTCTAATAGACGAAATAACGATAGACTGTAGAGAATTTTGAATGAAATTGAATACAAAGAAGACAAATACGTTGGTCATCAGCAAACACTGAAAGAGAAGGGTGAAGATCAATGTTGATGGAATAGATCTGGAATGACTACCTAACAAGAATAACGTACCTTGGAATCTTGATGAAACTTGAGGGCCACTCACTAGAAACAGGGCCGCCGAGAGGGCGGTACAGCCGGTACATTTTACCGGGACCCGGCGATGTAAGGGGCCCGGTGTCGACCAGACCAAAGACGTAATTTTTCCCCTTTTTATTGCTCTTCACTTTATGTCCATAATGAGTTTAATTAGATAATACTCGCAGAGCCGTATTTAAGCCTGTGGGGGCCCATGGGCAGATTTGGTGTGGGGGTCCTACCTCCAACCATTAAAAAAATATTGATCTACTTTTATAAATATAATTTTAAATAATAAAAAGTACAAGCGCTGTAACTTGTTACAGTAAAATATTAAAAATAAGAGTAAGATGTATGGTTAAAGTCGGGAACTTTTCGAGATATTTTAATTGAAAATTTCTTGATTATGTGGGACATATCAAGTTGCATTTAGACATCGTGGCCAATGCTCATTGTAGAGAGATTAGTCAAACACTCTTGGCCCATCATAGACCGAAGTCGATTTTTAATTAACTTAAATTTTGAGAATGATCTCTAACCACTGCAGTTAGTTAGCATCAGAACTAAATATTAACAAAGTGTCACCTCAACATTTGGAAAAGCATCATTCATATTCTTTTTTTTTAGCAGTTGGTACATTTGAAATTCTTTGTTTATATTTGATGAGCTGATTTTCTCTTTAAATGAATTGAAGAATGTTACAAACTGTACCAAATGGACACAAGTTTTCATCTAAATCATTGCTATAAATGTTGGTAAGCTTTAATGAGTGAGCTTCAATTTCATTCAGAGTTAAATTTTCCAATTTTCCAAAATGATGTAAAAATCAAAAATTAGAATGGATGGATTCATATGCAGAAAGCCTCTGACGTTTAAACGTCAACAAACTATTAATTTGCAATGCTATGAGTTTTAAATTGTTGCTCATAGTCTTCCGAAATTTTGAATAATGCTCCTTTAATCTGATTATAACCTTTAAGTAAGCCCTTTTGCGGCATTACCTTCATGAACATCTAGTAGTATTTGCTTTTTTAGTCACTCAAAGACGCAGCTTTTAAACATTCTGTTAAGTTGTATCTATATAATATAGAGGAAGTGAAAAACACAAGAAATTCTAAGAAATTATTCTAAGAAATTGATTGTTAATTGAGTGATATGAACTGAATAATATTTTGACTTCTTAATCCTTGAAACTATTTCATTTAATACGTTTTGACCCATCGGATGTACAATTTCCTCACATATAGTTGATGAAAGATAGTTGACATGTCTGCTTCCAGGATTTGAATATTTATTAATATGGTGCTTCAAAAATTAATCATATCATATTCAGCTAATAACAGGAGTATTCAAATAATTTTCATTTTGGTGATGAATTCGACAACTCATTTTCGCTGCGAAATGTTAAATCTTGTTCACAAATAAACTTTATGACACTAAAATTTGTCTTTGAGTTTGAGTTGACACTATTTTCCAATAATTCTTTATTTCTTAACTCGACTTAATCGAGACCGCGGCCGATCCGGGTTATCGAAAATCCGGGTTAGCCGGAGAATATGGTGAAAATTAATAAAATACGGTATACTTATAGATAAAGTCCGTTATAATTGAAATAACATGAAATATATATGCATTGCATAGGTACACATCTAACTTACCCATAGTTGTATAGAGATAGAGTATAGTACAGACAGTATAGAGTAGAGTATAGAGTATTGTTGATTTCTAGGTAAAAAAAACTCAGTCAGTTTCGGTTGTGTCAATTTCGTCTGCCATCGGAACGATGTTATGTTATTTAAGAACAGTGGCTCTTTCATTGTTTAAAAGATCATTATTTAAAAAATAATTTTTTAAATAGTCTTTAAGTCTTTTTTAAACAATGCTAAGAAAGTTGGAAATAAATGAAGGAATAACAGGTGTCTGTTGTTTACGATAGTCCGTGATAATAAACGTCGCTCTGCCGTCGCCGTGTGCCATGAGTCATTTTTACCATCATATAGTTCAAATCACACAAATACCCATTATATCTCAAATATTATATTATGATCGAAGCAAAGATCGGTGGGGTATGCGCATTTTATCAATGAAATTAGATATTTTTAAGACATTCCAGAAGCGGCTACAGATAAAATGTTGTAACATAATACATACATTTTTATTATTGAAATGTTTGTCTGATGAAAATCGGTCCGGATTAGCCGGACTTCCGAATTATCGGGGGCCGACTTATCGGGGTTCCACTGTACTTATTTTATTTTTACAATAACTAGTCAGGGCTGTTCCAAATAAGATTAAATGGGCAAATGTAATGGCCAACGTCCTTAATGGTAAGACATCGTAAGAAGAAGATTAAATCGTTGTTTAATAGAAATATGTAATAAGTATATTGGACGAGAATAAAAAATTGCTGATTATTCTTCTACCCTTCTTTAAAGGTAATGATTAATTTACGATTGTTATCATTGAGAAATCAGCCGTAAATAAAAAATACCCTCTTGTGGTGCCGCCTCTGACATTCGAGTACAAAAGCCTCGTTCCCTTGTTATTTCAAGCGGTGATAACTGGACAATGTGGTCTGTCGTGGGGATCGAAGGGGGCATGGGGCATGGGGCATTGGAATAATATTGACGCTTGCAGCCTATGAAGTGGTCGCAAAGAGGAGGAGAGACCTAGCCAAGGGTATTGTCATAACGCCCTATTGTCATTGGCCGGGTGACGCCATATTGAGAACTAAAAGGACGAAGTCGGCTGACGACGACGCGACGTGTGAACCCGCTGTTTGCTTCTAGATTTCAAAAGAGGTTTTTGGTGTCAGAGTCGGAATGGCCACAAGCAATTTTTTCATTTTGATGAAGCAGTATCAACCATTTTTTAAAAAATCCAAAAGGAAAAGAAATAATTTTCCGGTATTTGGCTGTATACCATCAATGACAAAAATTTTATTGGAAAAATCCTTTGTATAAAACATATATAGGGCAGTCAATGAGGGTATGTGGCTCCGAATTCTATCCTACTATATCGATTTACGTGATATTTTCACAGTAAGTAGGGAATATCCCAAGAAACAAAGTCTACCCTATGCCGATGTGTGCTTTTGTCTTGGGGGCGGTTCCCACCCCTTCTCGGGAGTGGAAAATTTTTTGCTTAAATAACTACGGAAGTTGCTAGAGAACCTAATACTAAGCAAAAACTGTTCTATAATTTTTTTCAAAAACTCAATACTTTTTGAGTTATTCCTGGTTGAAAATTGGCCATTCTCATTGAAACACAACACCTTTTTAAACGGTTTTTTTGCGAATACCTTAAAAACTATGCACCTAACTAAAAAAACTATATAAAATATTTTTGTAGCTTATAAAATGACAAAGAGATTCTTTCCTTTTTGAATCTTCTAGTTATAACACAAAAAAAAATATGGTAAGTGAAAAAAACTTGTTTTCTTGGTGCATGCTCAAATCAGTGTATTTAACTTAAAATATTAGAGAAACGGTCGATTTTAGGTGTATACTGCTACCAATAACTTTTGTTGTGCTTGAAAAGACCTTTAAAATAAGCAATATTAAATGTCGATTACATTCAAACTATGCGAGATAAACTGTAAAAAATTTGATGGCTAACGTATTTTAAGAAAAAAATGAGAAGTATATTTAACCCCTCATCCACAAGAATTTAATTGCATCGTTTTCCTTCTACAATACATTTTACTGTAGTGTTCTTTTTATGTTCAAAAAGTAGGGCGGGTTTAAAATGAATGGTTTTTGAAAAAAAAAAATAACATATTATTGAGCGCATTTTTAATTTTTCTTAAAAATCTTCCTTTTCCTCCATGTAACTCGAAAATGATAAGAGATGCCAAAAAAAGATGCCATACAAAAATGAAGGGTTCATCTAGATAAATATTTTTTACAACAATATCTCTTATCATTTTCAAGTTACATAGAGAAAAAGAAGATTTAAAAAAAATTTAAATATGAGCTCTATAATTTGATCATATTTTTTTCAAAAACCATTGATTTTAAACCCGCTTAACTTTTTGAACATAAAAATGACACTGTAGTAAAATGTATTGTAGAAAGAAAACGATGCATTTAAATTTTTGTGGGTGAGGGGTTATATATATATGTACTTCTTAAAATTCGTTAGTCATCAATTTTTTGCAGCATATCTCGCTTAGTTTGAATGTAATAGACATTTAATATTGCATATTTGAAAGGACTTTTCAAGCACAATAAAAGGTATTGGTAGCATTATATACATAAAATCGACGATCGATAATTTTTTTAGTTAGATGCATTGTTTTTAAGGTATTCGCAAAAAACCGTTTTCAATGAAAATTGCCAATTTTCAACCACGAATAACTCAAAAAGTTATTGAGTTTTCGAAAAAAAAAATTATAGAACAGTTTTTGCTTAGAATTGGGTTCTCTAGCAACTTCCGGAGTTGTTTAACGAAAAAATTTTTCACTCCCGGGAAGGGGTGGGAACCGCCCCCATGATAATAGTGCCATAGTATATAGGATAGACTTTGAATTAGGAGATTGGGCTACTCTCAAAATTTCATTAAAATCGATGCAGTAGGATAGAATTCGGAGGTAATAATCTGTTCTTGCTCTCATTGACTGCCCTAATAAAAACATTTATTAAAAGCCCTTTAAGGGCTTTTCACAAGAGAACGTCTTCGATTTTCTTACAAAATCATCATCAGTGTTAAAATAAACAGGATGAATGCTAGCTGAGCCACCAAAGAAATACCAGGGTGAGAATTCCATAGGATGGATAAAAGTAATAAGGAATTATGCCCTTAGATGGGAAGGTTCATACCTTACCTAAGGGCATAATTCCTTATTACTTTTATCCATCCTATGGAATTCTCACCCTGGTATTTCTTTGGTGGCTTAGCTAGCATTCATCCTGTTTATTTTAACACTGATGATGATTTTATAAGAAAACTTTCTGTTGTGATCTAGCCCATAAAGGGATTTTAATAATAGTATATTACTCAACGAGCATGTAATAGCCATTACATGCGAGTAGAATACTATACTTTTTCTACGACTTTTTTTTTATTTTAATTAGTAAAAAATTTAATTATCAACTACTCGAGATTTAAATTATAATAATTTACAGAAATACCTAAATGGTATTTACCCCTAGTACGTGGCTGAGTAATTGGTTGCCTACTATTACTAAATTCTTATTTATTGTAAAAATACAACTAGAACTAGTCAATATAAGTTCTATTCGTTTCCGAAAAATTATAAGCTTAAATTTGTACCTACTGTCAGTGAATCTAATAAATAGGAAATGGCGGTTTTCGGTGGACGATTTCATAATATATAGTTATAATGTATATTTACATTTAACTATATATAATATAATAATATATAACTATACATAATATGTTATAACATATTTAACACAATATAACTTGAAAAACAAACACAATATTAGTTATAAATTCCAATTAACATAAACAAAATGCGCTAATGTCACTGTCACTAAATTAAATGATAAACGTCAAAATTTTTAGTAAACAAGATATAAACGTACAAAATATACTGACATTGTTACAGTTAAAATTCCTTTAAAAATTTTTCGAAGTTAATTATTGGTATAAATTACAATAATTATTGTATTAAATAAACAAGTTTAAGTAATTTTATTTGCAGTTTATATACGATTAATATTAAAAGTGGCATGCGCCACTTGAATCTAACTTCAGCCCGTGAGTATTGACCCGTGAGTAACTTCAGCCCGTGAGTAATGAATTATTACTCACGGGTACAGTAACGGGTGCTATTATCTATGAAAAAATAGCGAATAATGAGCATGTTATTAAACGGTCGTAGAAAAAAGTTTTTATACCTTTTACAAAGGATTTTTTTAATAAACTCTTTTAACTATTTTTGGTGGGGATAAGCCACAATTTTACTTTAAATTAAGGTTATTTGGCGTTTTGATTTCCATTTGGGAAATCGTTGCTTTTTGTTGCTTGGTAAAAAATTTTTTTTGAATAATTTAATTTTATCCGACTCATTCATATTGACAATTCAGACATACCTACTTACATATTTTATACAGTTTAAAGTAGACGACTTTAAAATGAAATTGCCAATATTTATGAGTTGCGTTCCTGGGACGACTTTATTAGAAGATAGTTCATTCGATTACACAAAATCAATTTTAACTTAACAATATCCACAATAATAACTAGCTTAGGTGTTTCACTAAATAACATAATGTTAAAGGAATATAAAACTCAACCTGAACTCTCATAAATTTTAGAACATTTCAATGTTTTTACCACTGATGTAATATATATCTTCTTCTTCTTCTTCTTTTTGTGTAGACATCATTCTGTCTGTTTTTCAACGTGCCTTCAGTAAGTTGTCATTCCATCGTTATCGTGGTCTTCCCACTGATCGTCTTCCTATTGGGGAACCCTCTCTCGCTGTCCTATCTACTCGGTTTGTTGTCATTCGGCTTATGTTGCCGTTCCATTCTACTCTTCTGTTTTTTACCCAGTTATTAGTGTTGTTCACTTTGCATCTCCGTAGTATATCTGCACTTCTAGCTCATCAATTTTCCGAAGGATTTTCATCTCTGCTGTTTCTAGTATTCTTATGTCTTTTTGTATCGGGTTGTGTTTCTGTCGTGTATGTCATTATTGGTCTGATGACTGTTTTGTAAATTCTGCCTTTCGCTTCTTTTCCGATTTTTTTATTTCTCCATGTTGTTTCATTAAGGCAACCTGCGGCTCTGTTTGTTTTGTTCACTTGATCTTCCACTTCTGTTTCGAACTCTCCGTAGCTAGATAGTGTGTTGCCTAGATATTTAAACTCCATGACTCGTTCTATTATCTGACCTTCCAGCTCTAATTTGCATGTTATTAAATTTTATGTTATAGCCATGTATTTGGTCTTTTTTTTGGGGAACTTAATAGGTTAAATTTTCTTGCGGTTATATTAAATTTTAAGTCCAAAACTGTTAACCTTCCCAGACTGGCACTGATGCGATATGCCCAAAACCAATATTATCTGATAAGCAAATACAATAAGATGTATGTAACCCCCTCTGTGGCTCAGTGGTAAGAGCGCCTAACCTTTGGATCGAAAGTTCCGAATGGTAGTGAGTTCGAATCTCACCAGGGTCAGGAATTTTTTCATTTATTATAAATTAATAAATGAAAATAGTTTATGTCCTTGTGGGGTCGGTACTCACCGGAGGGACCGCAGACGTTCGGAAACAATTAGCGTCTCTTTGCAAAGACAATGACTGTCAATGACGTCGACTTTGCAAAGTAACAAGACAAGTTGTAGTTCTAAACCAAGGCCAGAATCAGAGAAAAAAAATGTATGTAGGTTAGACTAGAGCTGGAAGGTCAGATAACAGAATATGTGATGGAGTTTAAATAGCTAGGCATCTAGCTACGGAAAGCTTGAAACAGAAGTGGAACATCAAGTGAGTCAAGCAAACAGAGTAAAAGCCAATAACAATATCGGAAAAGAAATGAAAAACAGAATTTAAAAAACAGTCATCAGACCAATAATAATATAGGTACGCGGCAGAATTATTATGGAATCAGAGGTTTCCCTCTTAAGCTTATCTCTTCGTACCTACGTGGCAGACTCCAGGTTGTAGTGTCTAAAGCAAGAAACCCATTATGAACAGCCAGCACGGCACAGCCCGGCACAGCCCGGCACGGCACAGGACAGTCCAAATTCATTTGTATAGTTTTAAATGCAACGTAACCCATTATGAGCAGCCAGCCCGGCCCGGCACAGGCCAGCACGCAAACGGAACGGCCGAAATTCTCCGAGTAGAATTAAATCCGTTGGAGTCGAACGGCCTCAACGGCCAGTCGGCGCCAGTGTGTCATAATTGTTATAAAATATTATATTGTTGATTTTTTAATTGAAAGCGCGTTGTTTCTTTTGAAATAATATGGACGAACTTTTAATTGAGAGTGTCAGAGAATACCCATTTTTGTATGATGCATCGGACCCAGGTTATCACGATAGCAAGAAAAAGGACAATGCATAGGTACAAATATCCGAACATTTTGATCAATGGACAGGTACGTACATTATCTTTTAACCATGAATTCGTTTTTTTAACATGATGCATATATTCATTAAAATTGTGTAGTTTATGTCTTTTAAAAACTTTTATTTTACGATAGTTTTTAAAATATATCATAGATGACATGATGCGTTTCTAAAATAAAATTAAAACAATACATAACATTTTTCTCCTATATAGAGATGGGCTAAATTATGGAATAAATTCATTTTCTCTAAAATGGACGGCTTTGGAGAAAAATCCCGAAACACGTCGATTTTTATTTTTAAATTACAATTTTTTGGCATATATTTCATACTAGTGACGTTATCCATCTGAGCGTGATGACGTAATCTATGATTATTTTAAATGGGAATATGGTTCGTGTGGCATCTCATTTGTGGCCAAAAAATACTTTTTTAATTAAATTAATTGACGAAAAGAGAAGAATGTATGCAATTTATTTAACTCAAAATACTTTTTAATGATGTCAGAAAATAGAAAAAATGTTTATTTGGCAAAAAAACATTGCTTTTCGCTTAAATTAAATGTTCAAACTGTCAAGAGGTAGGTGGGAGGCTGTTTGTGATTTAATTTAAGTGAAACGAAATGTTTATTTGTGAAATAAACATTTTTTTCTATTTACTGACAGCAGTACAATGTATTTTGAGTTAAATAAATTACATACATTCTTCTTTTTGCGTCAATTAATGTAATTTAAAAATTATTGTTTTGGCCACCCTGTATAAATAATGATATTATTGTTTATATTACTGAATAGAGGATTGAACACCCTTTCAAATGAGATGCCACACAACCCCTATTCCCATTTAAAAAAATCATCGATTACATCATTAAGCTCAGATGAATGACGTCTCTAGTATGAAATACAGTGGAACCTCGATTATCCGTCAGGGCACCGGACCAAGGGTATGACGTATAATAGAGAAGACGGTTAACAGAACATTAAAAAAATAAAAATCATACTGCTATGGTGACACACAGATATTAACTAATAATTTGTGTGATGTACATTTTTATTTTCGGCTTGCGATTCTAAAAATAGAACTCTAAAAGTACAGTCAAACCTCGATATTACGGACTAATTGGGGGAACGGGATGTCCGTTAAAGCCGAAAGTCCGTTGTATAAAAATAGGTTTAAAATCAATCAAATTTTTTTTTAATTATGTGGGTACTGTATATACAAATCTGTAAGTTAAAAAAGGAATAAAGTTTTGTTCACTACTTTTTTACTTTTCTACTTGATCTAAAAACTTTCTACAATATACTTCATTTGGTTGAAGAAATTATTCACTGATTCATGGGTTGAATAAGTGATGTATTTTTTGGCAAAATATACAATTAAAGTTGCGATCTTCGGAATTTAGAATACTTTCAGGGGGATTAGCAGGAGCATTGTCTAAAAGCAATAAACATTTCACCTCTTTAGGCAGTGTTACCAGTTTCTTCTCTTGAAATTTTCTCACTGCAAGTACAAATCCTTTAAAAAGAAATTTTTAAAAATATCTGGTGAACCATGCCCTATTAGAGCTATAATACGAAACGGGCAGATGATGCCTTTTGATAATTATATCTTTGACAACACTAGGTTTAAGAAATTTACTAACAATTATAGTAGTCAATCCATGCGGTCCATTGGCATTAGCACAAAGCAGTGCCGAGTTCGTGTCCTTGTTGTCTTTCCTTCTAGAATTCGATTTTTTTTGCATTCAATTTTTTTTACATTTGATCTGATTTTTTGTCCGTTATATCCGAAGTCCGTTAAATAGAGGTCCGTTCTATCGAGGTTTTACTGTATGGTATCATTTATCATTACCTATTTAAATTGAAATTTAATCCAGAGCCCTGAATAAGAACAAAAATTATTTACATAAAAAAATGCGGTGATGGCATAACTGCACGTGTACATTTCAATGAATTTCGTTTGGCTTATCGCAATGCTCAAACAAAATGAATTGATGACTCAATTTTTACTTGTGTATACAATATAACTTAATGGACCCTGACGGTTAACAGAGGTGACGGATAATCGAGGTTCCACTGTATATGCCAAAAAATTGTAATTTAAAAGTAAAAATCGACCTGTTTTGGTATTTTCTTCCAAAGCCGTCCATTTTAGAGAAAATGAATTTATTCGATAATTTAGCCCCTCTCTGTATATATTTTATTAATAAAAATACATTATCATTTATGGCAAATGATCATTTTTCCGGTGCCGTGCCGCGCTGGCCGTTACAAATGGGTTTTTGGACGGGCCGGCCTGTGCTGTGCCGTGCCGGGCTGTGCCGTGCTGGCCGTTCATAATGGGTTTCTTGCTTAAAGGTCATCTCTCCGATTTTCGACCCGTAAAACATGGAGCCCCACAAGGTTTGGTCTTGGGACCTCTTTTATTCATTATCTATGTCAACGATTTGTCTCAATTCATATCTCCGTACAAATCAGTACAATTTGCGGATGATACGACATACGTAATATCAGGTAATAATAATGAGGATTTAAAAAGGGCTTACAAGAAAGTTTCTGATAAATCTAGCACATGGTTTGCTGCGAACAAACTGAAACTTAATACTGATAAAGTGCAGGACTTGATTATACCTGTAAGTAGTTTATATGGGGATCCAGATGAAAAGAATACTGCTAAACTATTAGGAATAACCTTAGACAATCGATTGAACTGGTCGGCTCACATTTCACAAGTAAAGAAGAAGCTGTCTAGTTCATTGTTTCTTATTCGTCAACTAGCAAGGGTTGTCAACTTTGAGACATTGAAAGTGACATATTTTTCTTTATTTCACTCACACCTAAGCTATGGATTAATCTTATGGGGCAATTCAACAAGTGCTCTTCAAATTTTCAGGATACAAATGAAAGCTATCCGGATTTTAGCAGGGGTTAGTTATCTGGAACATTGCCGACCTCTCTTCATCAAATTAAAAATTATGCCGCTACCTACTCTGTTGATATAATATCAAGTTCTGACTGAAATTCATAGAAAACGGGCCCATTTAATAAAGCAGTCTGATGTTCACGTTCACAATAAGCGAAACTCTCACTATTTGCGAACAAATCGCTGTAGATTGCGTCTTTCAGATAAAAATTCTCTTAATTATAACTATTACAATATTTTACCAAAAGATATCTGTTTAATCTATTAAATAACAGTTTCTATAGCAGTTTCTATAACAGTTTCAAAAAAGTCATAAAAAAGTATCTGTTGAAGTACTGCTTTTATTGCTCGTAAGAATATATGACGCATTGCAGAACATCCACTGAAATGCTTACCGTGACACAAAATATTTCTTGTTAATCTATGTTTTTGTTTGTGATATTTATAAGTTATGTTTTATATTTATTTCTATTTTATACACCTTAATTTATACACCTTGTAATTTTATATACCTTGTAATTTTGACTTGCTACAAAATATATTTTTTTTGTAAAGTAGTTAATAAAAATCTATCTATCTACGCGGCAGAAACACAACCTGACATAGAGAAGACAAAAATATTGATCGAAACAGCGGAGATGAAAACCCTTCGAAAAATCGATGGGACAGAGCTAGAAGTACAGATATACGACGGAGATGCAAGGTGGATAACATTAATTACTGGATAAGAAACAGAAGAGTAGAATGGAATAAGTAGGAGTACTGGAGTAGTGGAGTAGTAAGGACAGCGAGAGACGGTTCTCCAATAGGAAGACGATCAGTTCAGACCAATACTGAAATCATACTAAAAATACACAGTGTCATGTCTACATAAACAGAAGAAGAATATTTTTACAAGAATAATAAAAAAATGCAAAAATCGAAATATTTTCGTGTAACTTTTTATTGTTCAGTTGAATCGTAAAATTGTATTGATACACCCCTGTACAAATGCTACTCTCTAATTGAAAACTGTGATGGACCGACAAAACGTACAGTGAGTATTCTCTTTTCAACCCATTCTCATCAAATGCTGTCAATTCCACCAGTTGGAGTGTTTTTATAGCTGATCTGTCCAAGTACTCAACTGAAATTCTCTATATTCATAACTTGTTCATATTTGTACTGAGACGGGTAGATAAGTTTTCTTTTTGTACGTTGTCCCAAAGCAAATCACACAAATGGCCATTTAATTTGTTTATTCTTTTTTTTTTATTAATATATACCATTGAGGATAGACCATCGGGCAGCCATGTAGCGGTGACAATGACTTGAGTATTGATTCTTCTTCATAATTGTTAGTTTTAAATGTTTTTCAACGGTGGAATGTTAATTTATACAACGAAAACATGTCGATCTGGTCTAGACGGAGTAAAGAAAATATTTGAAAACCGAAAGTGTTAGGAATAGCTCCCTGTCGAAGGACTGCTGAAGAAAAATATTGGAATGCACACATTGTAGGGAAAAATCAATCCTTCCTAAGATAATTTGTCTAGGACACAATCGTTTTTAACAATAATTAACTAAAAGGACCTTTTCACTTTAGGAATAGGTAGGTGCAATAAATGTTTTGGAGTAGAAAACATTAAGGCCGTAGATGATAGGGAAAAATTACTTGTTTTTTATGAAAATACGAAAAATAGTGTGTTAAAATCATCTACAATATTATTGATAAAAGATTATTAACCTTTGTCATTTATAAATAAGGAATTTAAGGAGAGAGAAAACAAATACATAATACAAGGATAAGTAAATTTCATTAAATTTAAGAAAAACGAAATATATTCTTCTTCTGCTTCATTCTACTAGATTAAATTTTTTATGTAGAATTTAACGCTTGTTCATATTTTTCTATTAATGTAGATACTTATCTTTGAGATAGAAGCATTACTATCTCAAAGTGAAGTGAAGGAATAATAAATAACGGAAGATCTATTAACAACATAAGATATGGAGATGACACCGTGATTATGACAAGCTCTGCTGAAAAACTACAACTACTGCTAAACAAAACAGACAATTTCTGTGAAAAATATGGACTAAAAATTAATAAAAAAAGACCAAATACATGATAACAAAGAAAACAAATATAGGTACAAACAAACATACATTTGGGAAATGTACCGATAGAAAGGGTTAATAAATACAAATACCTAGGAACATAGCAGCCGATAGAGAGAGGTTTCAGGAACTTGTAAACATGATGACAGCCAACGTCTGAATACGAATACGGCACCTGAAGAAGAAGGAACATAGATTTCAACGAATTGATCATTCTGAGAAAGGTTGGAGCTCTTCAATCGTAATAAAACCTAATTTTTTGGCGTCGATATATTACAATGGATGAAACATGACCCCAGTCGAGCAGGGGCCCATCTTATCGTCTGACATTATGTGAAAATCTGTTATAGGTATATGGATTTACTTTGTGTGTTTAAATTTAAAAACATAAATTTCTAAATAGGCGTATTCGGCAAGTGAATCATCTCATATCTAGAAACTTAATCCTTTCCGGTCTCATGAACTTTTATGGGTGACGACAATAAACTATAATGCTTTGTACGTGACTTTTGAAAGATTTTAGAACAATATTTCTAACTCTAGAAATGGGTTTTCTCTTTAATCTTTTTCCTACGTTTAGTATTTCGATACAATTATCCAGAGGCGTAACAAAGGCCCCCTCAGCATGAAGCTTACGGGGCCCCAATATGTCAAGGGCCTCATCTTGTTGTCAAATATATGTAAAAATGTGTTGTTATATTATTTGCATACATACGTTTTTTAAGCAGTGCAGTATTGAAAATGAAGTTGTGTGCACGAAGAAAGTTGTTCATCTCATAGAATAATAATACTAATGTAATCATTCAGTAATTTTTGTTCTATTTTATTCTATCTATACCAATAAAGATGAAAAATATAAGTCGTCATAAACAATATATGAATACACCAGTAGCTCAGTAAATGACAGTTTTGGAGTGAAATTATCAGCGTCACGACGGACGTATTTGCTTGACAATTTGGATTTATGTAGGTTCTAGTTATACTCCACTTCAAAATTGGATTTATGCAAAGTTGTAGGGGGTGACACCCCTCCTTAGGGTGAAACATACGTTTAAAATAAGTCCGGAAATGTATAAATTGAGTAATTATAAGCAACTTTTGTTCTATAGAGTTTCTTTATCTATGTTAATATGTACTTTTCAAGTCATTTGCGAGTGAAAATGTTTATTTCTCAACAAAAAAACAACATTTTCAGACGGGTTTTTCGCAATGAACTCAAAAATAAGTATTAATCGAATTAAATATTAGATATCAAAAAAATATTTGTAGCAAAAATGTAGCTTATAAGATGCAAAAAAAATGGTGTAGGTACTTATTTACGAAGTCTATCGACACAGTAAAACCACAGTTGGAGCTCATGAAAAATTATTCTTATTCGTCCAATTCCAAATAGAATATTCCAACCTGAAATAACCAAAAAATTAAGCAATTTTCGGGAAAAACTCTTTAACTCTTTTTTTAAATGTTAAAAAAAAAGCTTTATTTTTATTTTTTTTTTATAAAAGTTTCTAGTACCAAAACTAAACGAGTTACGCTCAAAATAAAGTTGGCCCCTTTTTTGGTTAAAAAAAAAATCGTGAAAATCTGCCCATATTTCGCACCCCAAATAAAATTTATCATTAGCGCTTTACCATTTACTTTAAATATTTATTGTTTAGAGTTTAGATGATCTGTAAGTTTAACCGGTTGGAAGTTCTTTTAAAAGAAATGGTTTCATAGTAAAAAACGTTTTTTTTTTATTTTGGAAAAATGCCTTTTTTTCAAAATAACTTAAAAAGTATTAGTGATACGAAATGTAGGTGTTGCTTTTATAAATATTTTGGCTTTATTTTGTTTTTCTGTAAGACAAAAATTGGTGAAGATATGGCTGTTTAAAATTTGCATATACTCGTGATTAGTGACTCGTTCACGACTTTCAACTAAAACCCTTTTAAAAATAAGCACTTTGAACCGGTGAACTTACAGGTCATATAAGAAAGTTAAGTAATTTGTAAGGCGATAATGATTAGTTTCATTTGGGGTGCTAAATAGGGGGAGATTTTCACAATTTTTTTACAAAAAAATAGAATTAACTGTATTTTGAGCGTAATTAGCTTAGTTTTGATGCTACAAACTTTTGTAAAAATAAAGCTTCTTTTAAACAATTTAAAAAAATTCTAATGAGTTTCCCCGAAAAGTATTTCATTTTTGAAGTTATACTTCTTTAGGCGCGATTGAGATTGAGGGTGAATTTATATTGATCTGCGCGCATGCGCACACCGACAGTATGGTATTAGTCGTTATACGGGCTCTGATTGGATGTTGAAAAGATCTGTCAATAATAAATAATTGTTCGATATGAAGGTAAACAAATGTATAATATATTAGTTTTATTGTTGTGAGGACAGAAACAAAAAAGTTTATAATTGTAGTGACATTTAAATAGATTTTAAAAGCAACAGGACGTAGGGGAAAGGAGGGTAAGATGGAAGGGTAGGGCAAGATGGAAATTACCTATAAAACCCGAACTGCGCAATGAAGCGCCTGGATCCACATTCACAGAGATGCAGACGAACCTCTTCCATTTACAAACGACGGCTGAATCAGTTCAGGTCAGCTAATGCGTGTACACGCTTCCTTCTTATTTTCGCAGTTAAATATTACGCAATTATTGAATTTTTGTGATACGATTATTAAAAAAGGTGTATAATATTATTATTATGCATTTATACAAAGTATCTATTAGGTACAGGTTATCTGAATTGATATTTAAATAAGAGAAATAATAAAGAATTTTTAAAATATTGATATTATTATTGGAAAGGGGCATATGGGCAAGATGGAAAATTGCAACTTAGGGCAAGGCAAAAATAATAGCAAGGACATAGGAACCTGCGAGAATAAAAGAAAAGGTAAAGGAAAAGGGACAAAAACAGAAAAAGTTAAAAATATTGTACAACATTTAAAACAGTCTTCACAAAATGATGTGTTCTGTGTATGTGGTGAACGTTATGTGGAACCGCCCACAGAGGACTGGGTACAATGTCCTGTATGTAATGGTTGGGCACATGAATTGTGTACCGACACAGAAGATGGCAGTTTTTTGTGTGTAAACTGTAAAATGTAGTGCTTTCCTCTACATTCCATCTTGCCCGAACAAGCTTTCCATCCTGCCCTCAGGGTAAGGGCAAGATGGAATTTTTGACATTATTCTTTAATTACTCATAAAAAAAGTTCTACTTATTATTAATAATATTTAATGGCTGACTTTTGTAACTGTATAAGGTCTCTTTCAAGAATAATTAAAATGAAAGTTTTGTATTACGTTGTTTTATTTTTGTACACATTATAAAGTTAAGCCTTCCATCTTGCCCTCCCTTCCCCTAATAATTGTAAATGTATCATAGGCACCTACCTATTTGAACCTACAAAGTACATAGTATGTAATACTTTTATTTACATAATTTGATTACCATCAAAATTTCTATCAATATTCACCTAATATATTGTTTTCTTACTCTATATTTTGTTGTATTTTTTCAATTCTAAATCATTTCAATTCAAAATCAAAATAATTTGATTTATGTAATTCAAAAATGTCAAAAGTTTAATCCGTTTAGTTAGTCGATCTTCGCACATAATGACACGTTGTCTCCGTGGCGAAGCGTTTAATGCAAATGAACCCCAATACAACGCCAATACGAACCGCGCTGATAAGTTTATTCGAATCCCAAATAGAAACTTTTATTTTTTTATTTTTTTTATACATTTTATGATTGTAAGTATATTTATTATATAATTTTATTTTCAGAAAATACGTATCTAGTTAAAAATTTTTCCGAAAGTTAATGTTCAGAAATCATTTGTGGAATTTTTAATGTATTTGTGTGTGTTTTATTCTTTTATTATTTTAATTATTGGCACTGTTTTAATAAAAATGTTTGAGAAGTAGTAAGTATAAGTTAGTTTAATATTTAAATAAAATATAAATAAAAAGTATATTAATTTCGTTTATAATCATATAATCATGTAATAGAAGTATAACTTACGTGCGTACAAAGTACACACACATTCTTTTTTGGTTATTTCACGTTGAAATATTTGATTTGGAATTTGACGAATAAGAAAAACTTTTCATGAGCTACAACTTTTCTTTTATTGAGTCGATATACGTCATTTTTGTTTCATTTTTTTATAAGCTAGATACATTTTTGCTAACAATATTCTTTTCGATCGAATACTTACTCTTTGAACTATTTGCGAAAAATCGCCTAAAAACGTGTTTTTTTTTTGTTGAACAATAAACATTTATATAGGTACTCATAAATAACTCGAAAGGTCTTGAGTTGACCAATTCGGTGGTGACATTGAAAATTACACGGTATCGCCTTATTTTACGTTGATTTACTGGGCTGTAACACATATAAGTATTTGTTACACATGTCGCATTTAGTAATTTTTAAAGGGACCCCATTTCCAATTCTGCGGGGGGGCCGACGGAGTTTGTTACGCCACTGAAAGTGCAATTTCACAAAGACAACGCACCGTGTCACAAATCAATGAAAACGATTGCAAAATTTCATGAATTGGGCTTCGAATTGCTTTCTCAGCCACCGTATTCACCAGATATGGTTCCCAGTGACTACCACCTGACCTAAAGAGAATGATCGCTGGAAAGAAATTTAGCACCAATGAAGAGATAATCGCCGCAACTGAGGCTTATTTTTAGGCTAAAGACAAATGCTATTATAAAAATGGTATTGAAAAGTTCTATGGCCGCTTTAATCGTTGTATCGAATCGAAGGTATCAAAAAATTTCTTTCTATGTTAACCAACGAACTTTTCATCCCAACAATTATCTAGGTTCAAGATGACAATCTTCCTATTGACTTCGAATTTATAATATAAAATGTGTTAAATATTTATGCGACTGTACTTATAAGGTAGGTATACTAGTCTAGTAAAATAAAATTACACTACATGTAAATCAAAATGTAAATTAGTACAGATTGAAACAAATTTTTTATCAAAGTTTAGGTGGGTACAAAAGATATTTTCAAGAAAGTATCCAAATCATACAAGGGGATCATTGTTTAAATAATTAAAAAGGGGTCATTTGTGCATAAAAATTACTTTTTTAACTGCTGAGGTCATCCAATTACTAATGAAGGTCTATAGGATTGTTTTCTTTAAAGTTGAAGAGTAAATATTTCACATCAGACTTACTAAATTAAATTTGGCCCCCTATTTATTTAAATAATTATACATAAAACTTTAAAAACAAATTTACAAAAAATTATTTTTAGCGATTTAAATAAGCACTATAAAATATCTTATTTTAAAAGATAAGTTGCGCTATGTTATCAGTATTAACAGAAAAAAAATTGGTGCAAAAATATTTAATATTTTTTGAGATATTGAATTTGTTTATTAAATATTACTCTATTTTCAATTGCAAAAACGCGGTTGTTTCCAAAGAAATATTAACCTGTATTAAATCCTATTATTTTAATTTTTATGTATATTTTCGATAAATGTATTGATAAATTCAAATTTCAATTAAACTTCCCCCTAAAATGGCATTTGAAAATTATTCAAATTTGTTTATAACTTGTTTTTTGAATAGCGTCGCGGGGATTAAATATTTTGAAATTCCGTTTCGATAATTGGGTTCCTGGGAATTTTTCACTAATTAACAATTTTTTTTATTCTTTTTTTCCTCTTTTTTTTTTCTTGGAATTATATTACTACGGGCCCTTTTTGGGTTAAGTTTCATTAAGAATGTCGAAACTCTAAGTTGTAGATTCTAGACCTAAAAATATTAAGATTGGTCTAAAATCACTTAAATAAAATGTGAATACTTACTGAGTTACAGGGTGTTTTATTTAAAAATTTAAAAATTATTTTTACCAAGTCCTTTCAAACTATTTGACGTATCCTTATCATACTTGACAGAAAGAGTGAGTACTACACAGTCTACTAAATTGTGATAAATATAAGTTTCTAGCTACCACCAGAGGCGTACGACAGGGGACAGTTAATGATTGAGATTTCCAAAATTCTACGCCACTGAGGGAATTACTATTTTAGCGAAATTTTTCGATTCTCCAATACTTTCTATGTAAATAATATGCTCCTTACTGGTAACGATTAAGTCATTAGTTTTCGAGATATTGGACGTTAAAAATGAAACGGCAGTTATTTTGATTAATTCATTCATTCATTTTAAACTTCCAATATCTCTCAAACTGATGACTTTATCGATACCAATAAAGTTATTTACATACAAAGTATTGGAGAATGTGGCGAAGAATTTGGAAAGGGTCAATCATTCACTATCCCCTGTCGCACGCCTCTGACACTAGCTAGAAACGTTTGTTAATCACATAATTTGGTAGGGTGTCTAATAGCCAAACTTTCTGCCAAGTATGATAAGGATACGTCAAATAGTTTTAAAGTACTTGGTAACAATAATTTTTAAATTTTTAAATAAAACACCCTGTAACTCAGTAAGTAGCCACATTTTATTTAAGAGATTTTAGTTAAATCTTAATATTTTTAGGTTTAGAATCTACAACTCAGAGATTCGACATTCTTAATAAAATTTAACCTTAAAAGGGCCCGTAGTATCTAATATAACTCCAAGAAAAAAAAAGAAGAAGAAAAAACGACAAAAGATTTTTGTTAATTAGTAAAAAATTCCCAGGAACCCAATTATCGAAACGGCATTTCAAAATACTTAATCCTTGCGACGTTATTAAAAAACAAATTATAAACAAATTTGAATAATTTTCAAATGCCATTTTAGAGGGGAGTTTAATTGAAATTTGAATTTATCAATACATTTATCAAAAATTTACATAAAGATAAAAATAATGAGATCTTAAGCAGGTGAATATTTCTTTGGCAACAACCGCGTTTTTGCAATTGAAAATATAGTAACATTTAATAAACAAATTAAATATCTCAAAAAATATTAAATATTTTTTGACCAATTTTTTTTTTGCTTAATACTGGTAACATATCGCAACTTAGTCTGTAAAATAAGATATTTTATAGTGCTTATTTAAAATGCTAAAAATATTTTTTTGCAAATTTGTTTTTAAAGATTTATATGCAATTATTTAAAAAAATGGGGGGTCAAATTTAATTTAGTAAGTCTTATGTGAAAGATTTACCCTTCAACTTTGCAGAAAAATATTCCATAGACCTTCGTTAATAAGTGAATTACCTCAGCAGTTAAAAAAGTATTTTTTTTGCAAAAGTGACCCCTTTTTAATTATTTAAACAATGATCCCCTTGTATCATTTGGATACTTTCTTGAAAATATCTTTTGTACCCACCTAAACTTTGATATAACATTTGTTTTAACCTGTACGAATTTACATTTTGACTTTTTTTTATTTTATTAGGCTATACGTGGAATCGACCGATTTGGACGAAATACAATTTGATAAAAACCGAGTCTCAGAAAAGAAAAACACACGTTGCCAATAACACTATAGAATGAGAAACCTAATTTCTAAACTCGAACGTGTACCAATTGAGTTGTGTTGATTTTATTCGGGGAAAATCCTAAAAAAACATTCTGTTCGTATGGAATGGCCAGCAGAATGCTTTCGCGCCGCGTAGAGCTAAAATTAAATCTTTCACGTTGGCACAATTGAAAGATGGATGACAGGTAAAGAGCAGGGCGACGGATGCATATATTTAACCTTTTCCAAGGTATTTATCATCTATTACAGGGTGACTAATTGATATGTAGATTATCCAACACAAGAGGAATGAAAACTGAAAGCTCTGTTCAAAGTTAAATAAGTATTATCTAATTAAGACAGACTATTTTTGAATAATAAGATAACAGATATTTGTTTTTTAATTAAATTAAAATTTTGACACTTCTTTAGGCGTTGCCAGTGCCGGATTAACCATTAGGCAAAGTAGGCAGTTGCCTAGGAGCCTCGTCTCCGAAGGACGCCTCGCAGGTCTCAAAATGAAGAAATAATAGATAGATAGATAGATAGATCTTTATTTAAATAGAAAAAACCTAATATACATACAATATAAAGAAAAGAAAGTACACTATAAATTTTTGATATGTTGTTTAAGCAATATTTTGAAATTATTGAGACTAGTACATTTTTTTACAGCTGCAGGTAACTGATTAAACTTAAGAAAGCTTTTAAAAAAGAGCGAATTCATCGTACTTTTATAAATAGTTCTAGGTATATATATGTCATCTAAACCTCTGGTATTATAAGAATGAATATCTTTGTTAAAAGAAATGAATTCTTGAAAATATTCAGGTGATAAGCCATTTACTATTTTGAAGACCAAAATCATGGTGAAATCAAACAATCTATTTTCAACAGAGAACCAGTTTAGGGTATTTAACATCGTCCTAATTGGAGTACGACGATTTGTTTTAAGAATTATTCTCATTCCACGGTTTTGTAATTTTTGTAGCATGTTAAGTTTATTAAGATTAAATAAATATAAGATTGATGAGCAATAGTCAAAATGAGGTTGAATAATTGTGTTATATACTGTAATTTTTGACTCCATTGACAAATTTTGAGATATTCTGCTCAGAAAGTATAGTTTTTTTGATATTTTTTTATGAACATACTCGAAATGACTGTCAAAATTCAGAATATTGTCAAGTTGGAATCCCAAATATTTAGCTGTTGTAACCACTTCAATTTTTTCATTATTAATATTTAAATTTATGTTCTCAGAATCGAGCAAGCTATATTTATGTTTAGTAGTGAAAATCATTGCATTTGTTTTTTTAACATTCAACTTAAGTTTATTAATTATCAAGTATTTGTTAACCATATCTAAAATATTATTAATTTTTTGAATGGCTATATCAAAATTTTCATCACTACAACAGATTAGAGTATCATCGGCAAAAAGGTTAATAAACTCACAATTTACAAAAATATCGATATCGTTAATGTACAGAATAAATAAAAGAGGGCCTAATACACTGCCTTGAGGAATACCTGTATTACTATCCATTTCAGATGATAATTGGTCTTTAAAACGTACTTTCTGTTTGCGATGTTCTAAATAATTTTCTAACCACTCAATTACTGCACCTCCTATACCATACTGTTTAAGTTTTGATATCAATATTGTCCTGTCGATTGTCTCAAAAGCTCTTTTTAAATCTATAAATACACCGACTACGTACTTATTTTTATCTAAATTACTCTTTATGTGACATAATGTAACTTGTAATGCTGATTCACAAGAGAATTGTTTACGAAACCCTGATTGATTATTAATTAAAATTTTATTTTTTGTTACATGTTCCAATAATTGTTCATAAACAGCAATTTCTAATAGTTTTTCTATAGGAGGTAAAGTATTGATCGGACGAAATTCTTCAGCTTTTGTAGTATTAGGTATTTTTTGTATAGGGGTGATAGTACTTATTTTTAATACTTCAGGAATTTTACCCGTAGCAAGAGATGTATTAATTAAATTTAACATAACGTGCCCAATGGTTTCAAAAACTTCCTTTACCATTCTGCAATTTAACGTTTCGTGCAGTGAGAATTTATTATCCAAATTGTCAACAATTTTTCTCAAATCCTGTATGGAAAGCTCTTCAAATTTATCAAAATTTAAATATAGATTATTATTTACATTACACCACGTTTCAGAATTCTTAATACTTTGAACAATACCTTCAATGCTTTCAACAAAATACTCATTAAAACTGCTAGCTATTTCTAAGTTGTTTGTTAACCGTTTTGGGCCTGTAGCAGTTTCAAAGATTACCGAGTTTGGCATCTCTCGGCTATTATCATTGATTAATTTTTTTAAAGTTTTCCACATTTGTTTTGGATTGTTTCTATACCTGTCTATTTTGTTAAAATAGAATCGCTCTTTTTTAAGCTTTAACATATTTACTACCTCATTTCTATGTCTCTTAAAAACTTGCCATTTATGTTCTTTTTCAATAACGTCAATACATTTTTTAAAATCTTTATAAGCCCTGTCACGCTGTTTAATTTGTTTAAATACCTCATAATCAAACCAAGGTAATATAGATTGAAACTGACATGTTACAATTGGTATTATGCCATTGATTACATTTTCACAATTTTGCAAAATTTCCTGGTAAATGATATTAACATCAACAGAATCCAAATTAAAGTGACACATGATAAGACTAGTTTTGATTTTATCCAAGTTTTGATTACATAAATTTCTAAACTTGGATATATTACCATCAGATATATTATAACTATTATTATTAGAGATATTTACTGAAATAACGAAATGATCAGTAATTTTTGGACAGTCGTGAACACAAGCACTTATATTATTTTGATTAGAAAGCACATAATCTACCAAAGTTTTGCTAGTGTTAGTAATACGAGTAGGATAACTAATACACTGTTGTATCCCATAAGCCGAAAACATTTTTTTTATTTTTTCCCCATAGAAATTACTAGCTAACAGGTCTATATTAAAATCACCAACTAACACACAACGATAGTTTGTAGTAAATGAAGCATCACATATTTCTTCCAAATCTTCAATGAATTGAGCATCAGAACTGGATGGTGAATGGTATAAACACCCCACCAAGTAGACCATGGATTTAAAATCAACTTTTATTACTTTGCACCAATAATTATTACGCAATTGAAATGTTTTAAAATTTGAGAAATCATAATGTTTGTTGATGTATAACATAACACCTCCAGTGTATCTACTCGTTGAGTCACAGCGAATATGGCAATAATTTTCAAGTTTCACCTCTATATCTTCAATATCTGATGTCGTCCTAGTCTCACTCAATAGAATTATTTTGGGGTTATAGTAAGTTATGGATTCCTGAACTTAGATAAAGAGTAGTATAAGAGAGAATCTGTTTCCGAACTAAGAAATCCAAAGATTTTATTATTTTTAAACATTTATTTGTTTGAAAATGGAGTCTTTTGGTTTCGACAAGTTGAAAAAATAATAATTTGAATTAATTAAAAACTATAGGTAAACCATATAAATTGTGTTAAAAAATTCAAATATCGCGCAATACCATCAATGATGGTGGACGTATAAAATTACATACAAAAGAAACAGTACTACCTGTGAGTCTGCACGATTTCTTAGAAAAGTAGTCAAGATCAAAAGGAACAAATTAGTCAGATACCCTCCCTACCTTCTCCTTCTCCTCCACTACTCAAGCCCTTCCCTCTAGTTTTCCGCGCAAATTATCATTTCGACACCCCCATCGAATAAGGTTGTAACTCATTTTTAGCGATTTTACAGGAGAGGCAAAAACAAAAACAAGAATTTTTAAAAATTTGTAGCGAAATTATTAGACCCTTTTACACTAATGTGATATGATATTTATAACATAATAAGGGATTATTGTGAGATGTACCTATGCTTTGTAATTTTAGTAGCTATTGAGAATCTTGAGTTTGATGAAGATACAACCTTGAGATTAAGCATGAGTATTCGTAGAAAAAAGTTGTAACTCGCCTAAAAACCGGGCGGATGTAATTTCGGCCGGAAAAAGGGCAGGTACTAAAAGCCGGTAGGTAAATTCGGCCGGAGGTTTTAAGTTGCTTCTTATTCGTTTTGAACCGAAATTTTGCTAATTTTAAAAAATCAATATATTATATTATATATTACACAGTACAATTTTCAAAGGAGGAAGACCTAACTCTTCGTCAAAACCTAACTTTCGGGTATTAGAGTGTAGAGTACCCCAGGAGTGTAATTACTAATATTTTAATCTCATCGTAAACATCAACCCCTCGGCCGAAATTACCCCTGTCATAAATGGTACCCCTTGATTTATGCAGGTAGGCCAAGGGATTACCGGCCGAAATTACGCCCGCCGTAAAAACCATTACACTCTTCGTATTAATTATTTTTTCCGCTTAACTAAGGTTGTATGTTTTGAGTTATTTGCAATATAGCTAGGGGAAAATTAGTTTTTATGGTATATTTAAACAAAATATTAACTCACAGTTTACACAATTTTAATTGGAAACTATAAATTTTACAATAACAATAATATTCAACACAACTTCTATCAATATTAAAAAATCACGGTATAAAATATCTCAAATTTTTCGCATTTTTATTGCGTATCTGTAAATATTTAATTTTAAACCATTTTACTTTATTACTTTACTCTTTTACTATTAATATCTACTTCAAAATTAACATGTGTGCCCTTAATTGTGCGCAATTTTTTGCTGAATTCGCCTGTGTTGAAATCTGAAAAAGATGTAACTTAAGTTACAACCTTGTTCGATGGGGGTGTCGATTTAGCCTCTTATTTCTTCTTAGTTTGGTTACTTTACAGCAGGAAGCCGTGTCAATTCAACATCACGTTTGTCTCATATTGACCAGTCAACTATTATTATGTTAGTTCTTCTGATCGTAAAGTATATGAGCGTTTTCTCACATTCATACCCATAAGTGGACTGCACACCCACAACTCGAATGATTTTAGTTTTTTCATTGATGCCGCATTCAAGGTCCAAACTTCAATTCCGCAAACAGAGTCAAAAACACGTACCACCTAGCCAACCTTAGATACTCTTAGCTCTAACTTTAGATCTCTTGTGCAGCGCACTTTTCTTCTCATGGTTAAAATTCATTTGAGCCTTTTTTATTTTAATTTTAATATCCTGGAAGTAATCATTTATGGAGTTGATCATTGTTCCAAGATGTCTATTGGTCTACTCGTTCGACATTGGTCCCGTTTATGAGGAGATTCTCGTTCCACTATATTTCATATCTTCACTAAGTTCGCTTAATTTTTCTGACTAATGGATTAGTCCTGGATCCCGCCTACCAAAAAAAAGTTGATTAATAGTAAGCTGAAAATTTGTTAATAGATTAACGGAGTCTAGTCGGACAAACTTATTGATGTACGGGAACACTGGAATAGGGAAAGTTTTAATTGTGGAACATTTTAAAAATTTGGAACGTCAGATTACGAAAACATCCCATGTATTTTGTCGGACAGAACATCCAATTGATTTGTTACCCTTTCATTAAACTCTCAAGCAAAAATCAGATTGCTATTACTAACCAACACGATTCCTGTCATTGATAAACACCAGTCTAATTTTTTACATGAGAGTTTAATGAAATGGTAATAAATCAATTGGAAGTTCTGTCCTGTCCGACAAAATAAATATGACTTTTTCGTAGTCTGACGTTCCAAATTTTTAACCTGTTCCACAATTAAAACTTCTCCTGATTCAGTGTTCCGTTACATCAAAATTTGTCCGACTAGACATCGTTAAGCTATTAAAAAAAGAATGTGTGTGTACTTTGTACGCACGTAAGAAGATAGTAGATAGACAACCTGCGTTCTGGCACATCCCCTAAATCGCAACCCTTAAATATTAATAAATGCCAAACGGCTTAACGTAGGATGACGTGTGACGTATCGTTGGAAAGGGGATGAAAAAGGGGGTTGAACGCAGTATGTGGCGTGCGCATCGGAATATGCCAAAAGGGCATTACGTCATATCTTCGTTTCTATTGGTCCGATTTTGACGTAAGAGGGCTCGTCGGAACGGGGAGGGGGTAACGAATAAGTTGAGACAAAAAACAAAGATGGCGGCAGTGCCAAAAGGGCATTACGTCATATCTTCTTTTCTATTGGTCCGATTTTGACGTAAGAGGGCTCGTTGGAACGTGGAGGGGTAACGAATAAGTTGAGACAAAAAAACAAAGATGGCGGCAGTGCCAAAACGGCATTACAGCATATCTTTGTTGCTATTGGTCCGATTTTGACGTATGGGGTGTCAAATAAAAGCGGTGACGACACAGAAGCCAACTGTCAATTCTTCTTCTTCTTTTCGTTTGTCAATTCTTCTTCTTTTCCGTATAGGATCCTGGACACCCATATAAAAAGCATGGAAAACGGAAAGTTTACCATGGACAGTAAAGTCCTTTGTGAACATTTAAGTCAAACTTGGACAAAAATTCAATACAAATTAAATGGAGTCAATTCTTTGTTACACATTATGCAGTCTAGGTTGGACTGGACTGTTCTAAATAAAATTTCTAAGATAATCACATTCAAAAAGTGTTTTTGTGTTAGGAAATAAAATATCAAGATATTACTTCTTATTTATTAAAGATATTACAATAGTTCCAGTAATTTTAAGATAGTTTTTCTTTGCAGTTCTGCCTTTTTATTTAAACCTAAATTCATTAGTTCAGTAATAATTTTACGTTTCTGAAGCATTTTTTCTCTGTATGATTTTCGTATGGTCATCCCACGTTCAGTTTTGTAAAATTGTCTTCTCTTTTCATTGGCTTCATATTTTCTTCTAATACCTTCCTCACCTCTTTCACACTTGCAGGTTGATTTTACGTGTAGTTCATGCACTGAAGCATATTTTTCTAGATTGCTAACGCCTCTGCTCGCTAGGGTAGAAATTTCATTACGTATACTTCGACAGAATTTTCCTCTCGAATGTAACCACTCTAATTTAAATACACTTCTCTCGTAATGAGAGTGAGGTTTACCTAAAAGTCCATCTCCATCTCGACGAAGGGGTTTTTGACCATCAGCACATGCAATGTATCTTAAAACACCAACACAATGATCCAAACAAATAATTTTTCTAAACGTAGTTTTTGGATGTAGTCTTTTCCCTGCACGTTGTATTTTCTTCTTGTAAGCCAACATTGTAGATCCATTTGTAAAGTGAATTAATGAATGCAGATGTTCGTGTGCAGTACTTCCGTCGTCTGCTACTAAATGACAACGGCAAATGGAATACCATTTTACATTAGGAGCACATGCTAGAAGAGTAAAGTCACTCTCATTTAAGAGTAAATGATACCATTCTCTTGGTGACTCTTCGTAATCCTTTGCCATGTCCGCTGGCGAAAGAGCTTTAATACCACTGACACTCAAAAGAGCCAGATAGTCACTTTTTGACAAAATAGACATATCTTAACTGGCTATTTAATAACAAAGAACTGAAATCTCAAAACTGTCTCACTAGACTAAGAGTCCTTACGAAGTTGTTAAATTTATCTACCAGTACAGCCTCCCCCACCCTAACTGATTATTTCACGCATGCGCTATTACCATGGTCAAAGCCTCGTTGAATTTGCTGATATGCAGAAAACGTGACGCCACGCTCAGATTTTTTTATTTCACGCATGCGCCATTAACAAGGGCAAAGTTCAAAAGATCGTTGTCTAGACTTGTTACAACAATTTGACTTGCTGTTCTGACACACCCCCCAAATCGCAACCCCACGTTAGGTTAGGCCAGGGTAGCAGAGGGTAGCAGAGCGTCACAGCATGTCTCAGCGTTACCCACAACATTCTCTGCTACCCTCTGCTACCCTGGCCTAACCTAACGTGGGGTTGCGATTTGGGGGGTGTGTCAGAACAGCAAGTCAAATTGTTTTAGCATCGTTAGTAACAAGTCTAGACAACGATCTTTTGAACTTTGCCCTTGTTAATGGCGCATGCGTGAAATAAAAAAATCTGAGCGTGGCGTCACGTTTTCTGCATATCAGCAAATTCAACGAGGCTTTGACCATGGTAATAGCGCATGCGTGAAATAATCAGTTAGGGTGGGGGAGGCTGTACTGGTAGATAAATTTAACAACTTCGTAAGGACTCTTAGTCTAGTGAGACAGTTTTGAGATTTCAGTTCTTTGTTATTAAATAGCCAGTTAAGATATGTCTATTTTGTCAAAAAGTGACTATCTGGCTCTTTTGAGTGTCAGTGGTATTAAAGCTCTTTCGCCAGCGGGCATGGCAAAGGATTACGAAGAGTCACCAAGAGAATGGTATCATTTACTCTTAAATGAGAGTGACTTTACTCTTCTAGCATGTGCTCCTAATGTAAAATGGTATTCCATTTGCCGTTGTCATTTAGTAGCAGACGACGGAAGTACTGCACACGAACATCTGCATTCATTAATTCACTTTACAAATGGATCTACAATGTTGGCTTACAAGAAGAAAATACAACGTGCAGGGAAAAGACTACATCCAAAAACTACGTTTAGAAAAATTATTTGTTTGGATCATTGTGTTGGTGTTTTAAGATACA
This sequence comes from Diabrotica virgifera virgifera, assembly GCF_917563875.1. NCBI lineage: Eukaryota > Metazoa > Arthropoda > Insecta > Coleoptera > Chrysomelidae > Diabrotica > Diabrotica virgifera. The sequence goes on from NC_065447.1 coordinate 9,731,226, forward strand.
TTGCATGTGCTGATGGTCAAAAACCCCTTCGTCGAGATGGAGATGGACTTTTAGGTAAACCTCACTCTCATTACGAGAGAAGTGTATTTAAATTAGAGTGGTTACATTCGAGAGGAAAATTCTGTCGAAGTATACGTAATGAAATTTCTACCCTAGCGAGCAGAGGCGTTAGCAATCTAGAAAAATATGCTTCAGTGCATGAACTACACGTAAAATCAACCTGCAAGTGTGAAAGAGGTGAGGAAGGTATTAGAAGAAAATATGAAGCCAATGAAAAGAGAAGACAATTTTACAAAACTGAACGTGGGATGACCATACGAAAATCATACAGAGAAAAAATGCTTCAGAAACGTAAAATTATTACTGAACTAATGAATTTAGGTTTAAATAAAAAGGCAGAACTGCAAAGAAAAACTATCTTAAAATTACTGGAACTATTGTAATATCTTTAATAAATAAGAAGTAATATCTTGATATTTTATTTCCTAACACAAAAACACTTTTTGAATGTGATTATCTTAGAAATTTTATTTAGAACAGTCCAGTCCAACCTAGACTGCATAATGTGTAACAAAGAATTGACTCCATTTAATTTGTATTGAATTTTTGTCCAAGTTTGACTTAAATGTTCACAAAGGACTTTACTGTCCATGGTAAACTTTCCGTTTTCCATGCTTTTTATATGGGTGTCCAGGATCCTATCTTCGTTTCTATTGGTCCGATTTTGACGTAAGAGGGCTCGTCGGAACGGGGAGGGGGTAACGAATAAGTTGAGACAAAAAACAAAGATGGCGGCAGTGCCAAAAGGGCATTACGTCATATCTTCTTTTCTATTGGTCCGATTTTGACGTAAGAGGGCTCGTTGGAACGTGGAGGGGGTAACGAATAAGTTGAGACAAAAAACAAAGATGGCGGCAGTGCCAAAACGGCATTACAGCATATCTTTGTTGCTATTGGTCCGATTTTGACGTATGGGGTGTCAAATAAAAGCGGCGGTGACACAGAAGCCAACTGTCAATTCTTCTTCTTCTTTTCGTTTGTCAATTCTTCTTCTTTTCCGTATAGTGCCTAACAGAACGTGACATTCGACATCTTTGTTGTCATTGGTCCGATTTTGACGTATGGGGTGTCAAATGAAAGCGGCGGAGACACAGAAGCCAACTGTCAATTCTTCTTTTCCGTATAGTGCCTAACAGAACGTGACATTTGACGTATGACGTGACATTTATATGACATTGTTCAGTTTTCCGTCCGACATTTGACGCCCCATACGTCAAAATCGGACCAATGACAACAAAGATGTCGAATGTCACGTTCTGTTAGGCACTATACGGAAAAGAAGAAGAATTGACAAACGAAAAGAAGAAGAAGAATTGACAGTTGGCTTCTGTGTCACCGCCGCTTTTATTTGACACCCCATACGTCAAAATCGGACCAATAGCAACAAAGATATGCTGTAATGCCGTTTTGGCACTGCCGCCATCTTTGTTTTTTGTCTCAACTTATTCGTTACCCCCTCCACGTTCCAACGAGCCCTCTTACGTCAAAATCGGACCAATAGAAAAGAAGATATGACGTAATGCCCTTTTGGCACTGCCGCCATCTTTGTTTTTTGTCTCAACTTATTCGTTACCCCCTCCCCGTTCCGACGAGCCCTCTTACGTCAAAATCGGACCAATAGAAACGAAGATATGACGTAATGCCCTTTTGGCATATTCCGATGCGCACGCCACATACTACGTTCAACCCCCTTTTTCATCCCCTTTCCAACGATACGTCACACGTCATCCTACGTTAAGCCGTTTGGTATTTATTAATATTTAAGGGTTGCGATTTAGGGGATGTGCCAGAACGCAGGTTGTCTATCTACTGAAGATATTCTTCTATTATATAATAGGTAATTTAAACGAAGTAAATATACTTAAAAGGTTATTTGTACTTATTTTATTTAAAAATCAAACTAACTTTCTTATCTACCACTTTCAAAAAAGAAAAATATCTTCAAAAATTATATAATAATATACTTACAATCAGAAAATCTATAAAAAAAAATAAAAAAATAAAAAAATAATAACTTGCTTGGGGCTTGAACCCACTTCACGTCTACCGCGCCGTACGAAAGTTGACGCCATTTCAAACTGCACCAAACTCTCGTATCGATCATGTGGGAATATACACAAACTAAACGTTTACACCATAAATTTATATGAATTTAATAAAATTATTTGTTTGATTTTTGTCGAAATAAAATACAACAAAATATAGAGTAAGAAAACGACATATGAGATGAAGATTTGTAGAAAGTTTGTTCGTAATCAGATTATGTAAATTAAAGCATTGCCTACTAATAGGTAACTACATTATTTTGTTTACATTTTCCAAATAGATAGGTATTGAAACTATTAGGTATTTCCAACTGAAACATTTAGAATTACGTACCTGCGGCTTTTCAAAACTATTTAAAAAGTCACTATAATTATACATTTGATTTTATTTCTGTCCACACATCAATAAAAACTAATATTATACAATATTTTTATTTACCGATAACCTCCATATTGAATAATTATTGACAGATCATTTCAAAATTTCAACACCCAATCAGAGCCTGTATAACAACTAATACCATACTGTCGGTGTGCGCATGCGCGCGGATCAATCAAATTTTACCCTCAATCGATTCGCCGCTAAAGAAGAATATCTTCAAAAATTTTCAGCTTGCTATTAATCAACTTTTTTTTTGGTACGCGGGATCCAGGTCTATTTATTGGGTTGAATTTGACTGTGGTCTGTCTATGGTTTTTAGTTTAATTAACTTTTATGTTTCAACAATTTTTTTCGTTAATTTTGAAACTTGTTAGATGAGAGGCGGAGGAATTTTCCCATTTTCCCTCCTCGTAGATCCGTCAGTGGGGTATAACAAATGTCTAAAAAAAATCAATACGGAGGTTAAAGAACTATAAAGGAAATAAGAAACTTTTGAATATGTACAAGAAAATCAAAGAAACAACAGGAACGAGTAATAATCTAGTTGCAACATAGGGAGTCCCGTGGGCACTTTTAGGTCGTCGCGATTTGATGGTGGTATTATAGGTTTTTTGGGTCGCTGAATCCAATGGAAGTGGTCCGGAAGCGCAATGTGATGCGTTTAACTGTTACTAACAAATTATGGTAAAATTATGTGTTTTTCAGGAATTACTGAAAGCACTGTATATAAATTGATAGTGTCAGGGACGCGCCAAGTAACTTCGGCGCCGTCGTGCAAAATATTGATAAGCGCCTTTATCAAAATTACCAGGGTAGAAATATTATAATCAATCACTCCTTCACATTTCAACGTTGAAAACTATCAAATTTTGTCTACATCTAATTATGATTTTTTTGAAGGAAACAATTAGTACATAGTACACAAGTACACTTATAAAAAATAATATTATCTTCTTCTTCCTTCTTGTATGTAGGCTTTAAAGCCTGTTTCTTCTTCAATACGTATTAGCCTCTTAAATTGTTTAAGTTATCGTACCATCTTTTTCTTGGTCTGCCAATACTTCTTCGTCCATTTGGTGACTTATCTCGTGCTATTCGTACTATCCTATCCTCTGCCATTCTACTAATGTGTTAGTTCCAGTCCTGTTTCCGTTTGGTCACCCATCCATTTATATCTTATACATTGCATGCTCTTCTTAGGAAGCTCTCAGACCAAATGCAACACATACAATAAAATTCATACGTAAAATGTTGCACAGTTCATAATAGCGTACATCTGTTTATACTCAACAGAGATAACGTCCCATAACACATTTTATCATTATGTAGAATACAGGAGCGTGCCAATTTTGGAACTTCCGAATATCAATCAGTATTTGAAATGTCTTCAAGCGAAAAAGATGTTATTGTAGCTTGGCAATTTTTAAGAAGATGTCAGAGAAAAGAAAGAAAAATGCGTCGATGACGCACCCACTGAATGCATTTAACATTATTCATAGTCCAGCAATTGTTTTACATGAACAGACATGAACATTTTTGCTAGGAGTGTTTTTTTTTATAAAATTACTTACTTTTTGAGTTATTTGCAAGAAACCGTATAAAAATGTGTTTTTTTTTAATGAACATATTTACTCTCAAAAACTCGACACGTTTTAACTTAGTGAAAAAATGCTATAGAACAAAAATTGCTTAAAATTACGTAGTTTATCCATTTCCGGCCTTATTTTGAACGTATAACCCTCGGGAAGGGATGAAACTTGCCCCACATGCTACCTACTTACATATGTCTATGAGAGATTTTCATGTTATTTTAAAGGGTTGTTTACAAATTTATAGGTTTTGCAATATTTTGCGTCAGCATTAACTTTAAAAATATCACAAATTTTTATTTATATAAAAATTGTTTTTTTATATATTATTAAAGAAAGAAATATGAAAATAAACATGGAGAAAACAAAGATAATGGTCATGGGAAATGAGGATAAACAAGTAAATATAGAGATAAATAACCAGAAATTATAACAAGTAACAACATATAAATACCTGGGTGTGAAAATATAAAATGGAGGAAGATCAGAAGAAGAAGTCAACGAAAGGATAACCATGCCGTTCAGAATCTACTACAGCTTAAACAGAGCATTCATTGGAAAAAAGGAGTAAGCAGCAGTATGAGGCAAGGATGAGGCAAGATGAGGACAATGATAGAGGTATATAAAACGATCTTCAGGCCAATCCTTACCTATGGTAATGACAGCTGGGTGCTAACACAATCATCGAAAAGTAGAATAAACTCAATGGCCATGAAGTACCCAAGAAAAGTAAAAGGAATTACAAGACGCGATAGAATAAGAAACAGCATTGTAAAGGGTCGTTTAAACACAGCGATAAATCAAACAACTTATCAAGGTCAATCGAGTTGTTGCAACTTATCATTGTGTGTAAACGGTGCATCGCACAACTTATCAAAGTTGGAGTTGGGTTGAAGGTGGTATCGCATTGAATCGCAGCGTCTAAACAGTGTTTCAACTTGTCATCACAACTAGTTGCTGTGACTTATCGTTGTGTTTAAACGACGCTTAAAGGATCGTTTAAACACAGCGATATATCAAACAACTTATCAAGGTCAATCGAGTTGTTGCAACTTGTCATTGTGTGTAAACGGTGCATCGCACAACTTATCAAAGTTGGAGTTGGGTTGAAGGTGGTATCGCATTGAATCGCAGCGTCTAAACAGCATTTCAACTTGTCATCACAACTAGTTGCTGTGACTTATCGTTGTGTTTAAACGACGCTTAAGAGAAGAACACAACTTGGACTGAAGCGAAGCGAAGGGCTAAGAATAAACAAGAGTGGAGACGATTTGTATATGATATAGATACATGAAATTTATTTTTTAAACACCTTGCACCGTTAAGTAGAAAGATTTAGATTATGTTATTATGAACATATAAAATTATTTACTACTTGGACTAAAGAAAAATGGGATCTGTGTAACAATTTAATAAATTTAAATTATACTAGAAAATAACATGTTTTTTTTCTCTGATTCTGGCCTTGATTTAGAACTAGAACCTTTAGCCACGTAATTGGATAACTTATCACTAACTCAGATGTAATGTGTAGTGTGTGTGTTGAGTAAGTGTCTTGTTACTTTGCAAAGTCGACGTCATTGTCTTTGCAAAGAGACGCTAATTGTATCCGAACGTCTGCGGTCCAACATAGTTAGAATCTCTAAAAAAATGATTTGTCAAAAAACTAAATAGGTATTAATCTGTAAACATTAGATAGATAAGTCAACAAGCACGTTTATCCTTTTAAGACTTTTTTACGTTTATTTTGTAAGTAAACAAATCATTGTAAAAAATTGAATTAAATAAACGTATTATTATCTCAAAACTTAAATAAATTTATCCTATTATCCCTAATAATTATATTCTACGCCCTAATTCCAAACACACACATTTGCACATCTGGGCACTCTTTACTGCCCTTTTCTTGAGAATCCGATCGCCGTTGCATCGGAATTCTAGGAATTTTAGTTTAAGTGCGTTCAAGGGATGCCTGTTAACCGTTGAAACATATTAGACCAGACTATGTCATCGTCCCCGTGAGGTAAATTATTCCGATTCGTATTTTTGTACAAACCTACTCAAAAACAGGTCCTTATAACAAATCCACAGGGTGGCGGGAAGTGGCGCGGTCGGAAAATTGTTTAAATAATTTTTTAAAAAAAATTCAAAAAATCAATTTTTTCACTTCGTAGGTATAATTTTTTTAGACTCTTTGGGTCATTATAAGCAAAAAAGTCGGTTGTATTTTTCTCTAAAATTGATTGTTGTCGAGTTATACGCGATTTAAAAGTTAAAAAACGAGAGAAAATGGCCATTTTTAAGGCTTAATAACTCGGTTAATAGTACATTGTGTACCTAATGTTGTTCTGAAGCTATTTCCTTGTGGCATTTTTATGATTAATTATTTATATGGGAAATAAGCCACAATTAAAATGAAAAAAATAATTTTATTAACGTTTCGACGCCCAAATCGGGTGCCGTTGTCAAAATACAAAATATTACTAAAATAAACTAAAGTGTTGTTGCTAAGCAAAAAAATTCTTCTAATAATTTATTTAATCTCACTCATTTATATTGGCAATTCAGACATATATTATACATTTTAAAGTAGAAGACTTTAAAATGATATTGCCAATATTTATGAGTTGCGTTCCTGGGACGACTTACTGAAAGATAGTTCATTCGATTACATGAAATTAACCCCAACTCAAGAATATCCGTCATAAAAAATTATAGCATGTGATATGTCTTTAAAAAGACAACCAAATGCAACGACAGTAAAATTCTCGCGTTAGAGACTTCATAGTAAATCACAAGGGAAAACCAGGAAAAACCCTGTGATACTATCCCGACATCGTAAATATTTGGTCTTACATTAATTTACTCTCAAAAAATAATACCAAATTCTGACTTGTAACATGTTTAAATTATAAATAATATTAATAATAGTAGATATATAAGTAATACTAAAATATAAAATATGTACTAGCTCGATATTATTGACTTACTAATCTTGGTATTTTCTTTCTATTGACTTCCTCTTTCAGTATGGGTAACCACATCCTACTGCATTCTACCGAGGAATTTGCGACATGAACTATCTTTCAGTAAGTCGTCCCAGGAACGCAACTCATAAATATTGGCAATATCATTTTAAAGTCTTCTACTTTAAAATGTATAATATATGTCTGAATTGCCAATATAAATGAGTGAGATTAAATAAATTATTAGAAGACTTTTTTTGCTTAGCAACAACACTTTAGTTTATTTTAGTAATATTTTGTATTTTGACAACGGCACCCGATTTGGGCGTCGAAACGTTAATAAAATTATTTTTTTCATTTTAATTGTGGCTTATTTCCCATATAAATAATTAATCATTGTGTACCTAGTAGGAAAAGCTTAACATTCCCGGACGATGTAAAGATTGCTGTCGAGGCGCAAGCCGAGACAAGGGAATACAGAGTCCGGGAATGTTGCTTTTCCTGCAAGGTATACATACTATTTTTTCGAAAATCTAACATTTAAATTATATTAAAATAAATATGTTAAAATTTTCAAATAGACATATTCTGACTCAAATATTCTTGATGCCACCAAGTACATGTTTTGTAACTATAGAAACAAAAATATTGAATTGTCAAATTTGACGTATTTGCGTATTTTTGACAGTACTTATAATACATTTGTTCTGAATCTGCTGTAAGGAAAAAATATTTTTCTATGGATGTTATACAATGTGCAACTTGTCTCACTACTTACATACATTCAAAACGAACAATTTCTTATGCAGTGAGAAAAGTCGGCCATTGCAGTGGGAAATATTTTTTCTCACGGGTTCTCGTACGGTTTTCCATATCGTCGTCTTAATACTATAACTTGATAACACGAAATTAGGAGTTTTGAGATAAACGAGTTTAAAGATTTTAAAGATATTTGTGCTGCTACCATGATGTTGGTAAAATACGGAATTCACTCTGCGACTCTCAAATACTGTTCCTTAACTTTTTGGCAACTGATTTGGGAATACGGTGCAAATTTGTTTTCCAATATGGAAAAAACCATGAAAAATTAAAGTTATCAACTTTTAGCATTACCATAATGTTAACATTTGGTAATGTCGCATGTTGTGTCAAGTTGCATATAAGTGAACTTTTTAACACAACTAATATTTTATACATTATTTTGTTGAAAATTAGCCCCCTGCCATGGGGGTTACCAGATCTGCTAACAATTCTCGAATTCTTGCATTAAAATGAACCGAATAAACAGATAGCAATTATGTGGTAAGCTCAATGGTTTCAGAAAAACATGTGCTACAACTAGATAACTCGAGTTATCTAGTTATAGCATTCAGTGTATGTCGTATTCACGATTATTTCGATTAAATAATAGCTTGATAACTTATCTTTGTCAACTTTTAGCACTGAATGTTAGGGGCATTTGAGTTTTATCAACTTTCGTCAATCATAAATAAATACTTAACCCGTTTGGAGCGAGCTATTAAGTTTTTACACAATATGGAGGCAAATAAAATACATCTTGTGAACTAGTTATCTCAAAAACATCAATTTTGGAGTTATTAAGTTATAGTACTAAGGCGACGATATATGATCGCCGTTTCCATGGTAACATGCGCAATACAAGCACAAGTTAATATTGTCAAATAAAATGTGTTGGAGCAAAACTTACCAGGAATTACCTTTCAAAACTGTTCGAAAATAACTGTTAATTAGAATTTTAAATAAATAAGGTAAATATATAAATTTTAAGAATATTAAATAACTACATGTATATGTATTTTATTTCAATTTATGTATATAATATACGTAAAAGCACCTAAATTATTCAATTTTGAAGTTTAAACTCATGACGTCATGACACAACCGCATCCATAGAAAAAGTACAGTATACAACACATGAGAAAATGACATATTTCTCCCTGTTGTACAATATACTATTCCTTATGTATAGTAAGGAATAGCTATTTGTATAACAAGGGAGGAAAGTGCTACTTTTCCTCCCGAGAATGAAGTTTACTGCCCGACGCGTAGCGGAGGGCAGTAATCATTCAAGGGGGGAAAAGGCACTTTACTCCCATGTTATACATATGTTTTCCACCTTCCTCAAATAACAAGTCATTTTTTCATTTTTACTTAATTTATTTATGTAACTAACCAACAAAATTTATTAAAACTAAAACTAACAAGTAGGTACAATATAACTGTCAACTGTCAAATATAAGTCAAATTATTAATGTAAACATTGTTAAATCAAAATAACAATTTACTGTTTTTTACCATTCTGCAAACTACTGGGTGTTTTATAAATAAACGTTAAAATGTATAGATACTTAAGTAATAAAAAAAGATATTGCACAGGGCGTTCAATAAGTTATATTTCATGAATGAAATACTATGACGCCACTTTTACTTTTCCTCCCTATTGAGGAATAGCTATTTGTATAACAAGGGAGGAAAGTGTAACTTTTCCTCCCGAGAATGAAGTTTACTGCCCGACGCGTAGCGGAGGGCAGTAATCATTCAAGGGAGGAAAAGGCACTTTACTCCCATGTTATACATATGGTTTTTCCACCTTCCTCAAATAACAAGTAATTTTGTCATTTTTACTTAATTTATTTATGTAACTAACCAACAAAATTTATTAGAACTAAAACAACAAGTAGGTACAATATAACTGTCAGCTGTCAAATATAAGTCAAATTATTAATGTAAACATTGTTAAATCAAAATAACAATTTACTGTTTTTTACCATTCTGCAAAATATAGGATGTTTTATAAATAAACGTTAAAATGTATAGATACTCCGTAATAGAAAATAGATATTATACAGGGCGTCAGTAAGTTATATTTCATGAATGAAATATTATGACGTCACTTTTACTTTTCCTCCCTAGGGAGGAAAAATATTTTCCTCCCTAGGGAGGAAAAGTACAACTTTGCTCCCTACAATCAGGTCCGGAAAAGTATACTTTCGGTAGAGGTAGGTGGAAAAAATATTTTCCTCCCTAGGGAGGAAAAGTACAACTTTGCTCCCTACAATCAGGTCCGGAAAAGTATACTTTCGGTAGAGGTGGGTGGAAAATAACATTTTCGTACAGTTATTTTTCATTTCCAGGCAATGGCTAAGTATAAGGAAATATCGAACGTTTCTTTCAAAAATATCTAAATTCCTGACCGATTTTCGGAAAAAATTATTATTATGAAAGTTAGAAAGTGAAAAAATAAAAGTTTAAAGTCCCCTTACATGATCCTGAAAAAATTTGTGTCATTAATTTATTACTAAGTTGTTATTTTTAATTATTAACAGTGAGCGCTGAAAGCGTATTTAGCCGGCTGTCAATGTGAGTGCGAAAAATATGCACCATTCCGGCACTCCAATGGTGCATCTTACTCGTACCCACATTGATGGCCGCCTCAATACGCTGTTAGCGCTCATTGTTAATAATTAAAAATAACAGCTTTTTAATACATTAATGTCACAAATTTCTTCAGGATCATGTAAGGGGGCTTTAAACTTTGATTTAGTCACTTTCTGACTTTCATAATAATAATTTTTAACAGAGTTAAAGCCTTGAAAATAACTATTTTCGTGTTTTTCAAATTTTAAATCGCGTATAACTCGACAACAATTAATTCTAGAGAAAAATCATAAGAGATTTTTTGCTCATAATGTCCCAAAGAATCTAAAAAAATTGGTACGAAGTGAAAAAATTGATTTTTTAAATTTGTTTAAAAAAATTGTTTAAACAATTATCCGACCGCGGCACCTCCCGGCACCGTGTATTTGTTATAAGGACCTTTTTTTTAAGTAAAACCGTTTGTGCAAAAAAAGACGGATCAAAATAATTTACCTAACGGGGGCGACGATACAGTCTGGACTATATGGGATGTTGCGTGTTACATATATCGATCGGATATCGCTTTTGGTATGAGAGCTTCCTTATGTTTTCGCTTCTCTCCCTATCCAACATACTTTTCCCTGTTTTTTGTCGAAATATTTTCATCTCTGTTGTTTCTGGTAGTCTACGATCTGTTTTTAAACCAAGAGGAGTAATTCAAATTTACCGCGCCGTAATGCTTGTTTGTAATTGGTCCAACCTCGGGCAAGTTTACTCCACTGTTATCAAATTTTGACACTAATGACATTTATAAAATTTTTACACTACTGGCATTTCATTAATTACGTTAGGTATATCGACGATTTTTTGTGTTTTCTACGTTGTTCCTTTAACTATTAGATTTTTAGTCTGCTTTAATATAAAAAAACAATTATTGTTTTTAGAACTCTTTAGCGACATATAAGTATAATATAATATGGATTACCGTCGAAGGCAGACATGATCAACCAAAAAAGAAGATGTATTTGGTGATTTTTCTATTGACTTTCTTGGGTGTGAATCTGTCTTTTTAGTTTACTCCTCCTGGTTTAAAAATAAACTGTAGGTAGTAGTTATTAAAAATAATATATAAAACACTATATTGTATAATAAAACAGAACAGAATAAAAACTATGTGAAATTATAAATCATTACTTAAAATTATTAAAAAACTGAAGATCAAAAAATAAAACATATTTATATTGCGATTTTTTTAAACAAATACACTTATTATTATTATGAAAACCAACGGAAATTTCTTATAAAAATTGAACTTTTCTTGCTTTACCTTTGACAAATTCATTAATTGGATTTTCAATATTCAGGTCCTTTAAAAACTCAGATTCTGTAGAAATTTATGTAGAAATGTGTAGAAAGCAAGTTTTTCTAGCCGCTGCTGACCCATTCTAGATCTTAAGTAATTCTTAATTAGTTTAATTTAGAAAATGATCTCTCGGCTGAAGCTACAGAAATCGGTAGGTTTAAGCTAACATGCTTAAAACCTTGGTTTAAACCAACTAGTTTTTTAAGAAAAAGACCTGTTTTTTTTATTGAGCCTCCAAACTGGTGTTTTTATTTTAAGCTTTTAATACAACTGCCGCAAATAAACATTATTAATATAAATAAATTCTATCTTTTTACTTTTGAACTTAGTTATTTTAAATATTATTACGTTTGAATATGTTTTTTTTGTTATATTAATTTTTTGTGTGTGTAAATAAAAATAAAAATTGCCTTAATAATTATTTTCATTGCTTATTGCTATTACTTTATAAAATAATTTATTCATTTTTAAAGTATTTAGACTTATTATACTTCGTATCAAATAAACCTGGTTTAAACCAAATGAATCTGGTTTAAACAAAAAAGAACCGTTCTTTTTTGTTTTTTTTTTTTTAGAAAAAATCTTGGTCTTTGAAATGAGTGGACTAAGTTATTTTTTCCAATTTTTTTTTTATTTTAAAAAATATTTAGTTTTGAATTGGATGGATATTTAACTTTGCCGATCCAAAGGGCGCCTTTAACGCTTTGGCGCCGTCGTGCGCCGCACGACCTTGCCCATATGGACGGCGCGTCCCTGGATAGTGTTAAGGTCTTCTCTGATGTATTTTTAGTCGCTGAATCGAATGCGACTAGTCGCGATTACTCAAAATGTGTTCTTATTTTGTTAATAATAAAATAATTGTTTATTCGCCGAAAAGCTCGAAATGCGTTATCTAAAGCAAGTTTGTAGTCTTTCTCATAGTATTTTTATTGCAAAAATAACGGTTTATAGTATGTTTACTCACGGTTTTTGCTCTAAATTTTAAAAAACCACTTGAAATGACATGAAATTTGGCTTGCACGTAGCTAACATGTCAAACAAGTTTAACAGTTTATCCACTTCCGGACTTATTTTAAACGTTTCTTTTTTCAACCCCCAAAAAGGGGTGAAACTGTGAAACTCATCCCCAGGGTAAAAGCAGACATCAGCATAATATCACTTGTTTTTTTTGACATGTTATCTACGTGTGTGCCAAATGTCATGTCAATCCAAGTGGTTTTTTAAAATTTAGAGCAAAAACCGTGAGTGAATGTACTATAAATCGTTATTTTTGCAATAATTTATTAATAACAAAGTCGGAACGTGATTTAAGCTATCACGACTAGTGGCAATCGATTTAGTGTATAAAAATACTATGAAAAAGACTACAAACTTGCTGTAAATAGCGCATTTCGAGCTTTTCTGCGAATAAACAATTATTTTGTTATTAACAAAATAAGAACATATTTTGAATAATCGCAACTAGTCGCATTCGATTCAGCGACCAAAAATACACCAGAGAAGACCTTAACACTATCAATTTATTACAGGGCTTCTAATAATTCCTGAAAAACACCTAATTTTACCATAATTTGTTAGTAACAGTTAAACGCATCACATTTGGGCTTCCAGACCACTTCCATTGGATTCAGCGACCCAAAAAACCTATAATACCACCATCAAATCGCGGCGACCTAAAAGTGCCCACGGGACCCCCTATGTTGCGACTAGACTGTAAGGTGAAAACGGCATGTGTGCTGAAAGATGCAGAGAAATAGCTATTTGTATAACAAGGGAGGAAAGTGCTACTTTTCCTCCCGAGAATGAAGTTTACTGCCCGACGCGTAGCGGAGGGCAGTAATCATTCAAGGGAGGAAAAGGCACTTTACTCCCATGTTATACATATGGTTTTTCCACCTTCCTCAAATAACAAGTCATTTTTTCATTTTTACTTAATTTATTTATACAACTAACCAACAAAATTTATTAGAACTAAAACTAACAAGTACGTACAATATAACTGTCAACTGTCAAATATAAGTCAAATTAATAATGTAAACATTGTTAAATCAAAATAACCATTTACTGTTTTTTACCATTCTGCAAAATACAGAGTGTTTTATAAATAAACGTTAAAATGTATAGAAACTTACGTAATAGAAAATAGATATTGTACAGGGCGTCAATAAGTTACATTTCATGAATGAAATACCATGACGTCACTTTTACTTTTCCTCCCTAGGGAGGAAAAATATTTTCCTCCCTAGGGAGGAAAAGTACAACTTTGCTCCCTACAATCAGGTCCGGAAAAGTATACTTTCGGTAGAGGTAGGTGGAAAAAAATATTTAACATTAATGAATTCTTACGAAGAATATAAAAAAATGATACTTATCCTACAATTTTTTTTCTATGCTGCACTCAAGTTTTTCTTAAGCGTGTAACTCCTAAACCAACAGTTTTGCGATCTGTTGTTGTTTATCCAACACACTATACTGTTTGAAATTGTTTAAAGATAAATATAGACGTAAAGCGATATATTTATACAATATATTTTCGTATTTAGATGATATTAGGGGCCCCGGGACAGAGTCCCTTATGGTCTCCATCAGGTCTTGACGTTCGAGTCTCAAGCACTTTGGGCCTGTCTGCATCGAACCAGTTTGTTACCGTTTTACTATTAAAAATATACAGACTGTCAGCCCGTTTCAGAAATCTACTAAACACTTGGATGCTATCTTAATGTTTGTAATCGAAGAAGTAAGGAATAAAATTAGAGGAACTGCTGTGCGGAGGTTTCGAAAATTTCGAGTCACATGTTAATTAAAGTTTCACGAATTTTGTATAAAACGAAATAATTTAATATGGAATTGACACCTCATTTGTTTGTATATTATGTATATTTTTCAGTACTAATTATATTATATCAAAAGAAGTTTTCTTCATTTCGAAGTCTTGTAATTTTTCATTTGCCTGTACCTACTTATTTTTGCAACAATTTTTCCATTAATATTAATCTGTAAAAGTTAATGTAAACCCCGTCATATATATCTTTCAAATGATGCAGTTTTCATATTAAATCACATTCTATTTTTTATTTTTTAAGGACTTCTCATTATCTTTCTGTAAATCCACAATATAAAGGCCTATAATTATTGTAGCGGTATTCATTCACTGTAAAAAACTCTACTCTCTACAGTAGGGTAGAATTGTTACACTTTTAAGTCTAGACTTATATAGACTAATTCATATTTTTTTCTGATTTAACGAAGTAACAAAGCTCTTCTTTCTTACTAAATTATTATCGTTATTCTTTTACGTGGTCACTCCATTCATTCACAGATGTTTCAAGATAATCAATCAACTCTCTAAATTTGTTCACGTACTTTTTATATAGCTTATCGTTTGAATCGTTTGTTATTTTGGTGCCCATTGCTCTTACTGTTTCCGTTAACCTAACTGGTTTTCTTCCTCGTTTGTTATTTTGGTGCCCATTGCTCTTACTGTTTCCGTTAACCTAACTGGTTTTCTTCTTGGTCAAGTTCTTTATTTAATAAACTGTCAAAGTACTTTTCTATCTCTTTATGACAACCTTTTCGTCTTCTTTTCTTAATAGGACTATGTCCTGTTTCATCTGTTACAGTAACTGCTACGATCCGGAGCTCCAGCTCTCGAACCATCGTATCATCGTACCATCGTACCGTCGTACCATTTATTCCAGTGATACTCAACCTGCGGCCCTCTGGCGTTTTTTATGCGGCCCGAAGGCTAACTAAAGGGCCCTGTGATCAAATTATTTGTTAAATTTCACGTGTTTTTCAAATTATTTGATAGTGTGCCGATGTGTTTGAGGCGTGTTTGGGCGTGAGGCAGACAATTTAATGACTTTAATTTTAAATTATATGAAATTTTTAAGAACTCTGATTGTATTATTAACTTTTAATAATAAATTATTAAAGTTAATGAACAAATATTCATTTTAAAAGTAATCAATACTTATTTACTACATTGCAACGACCCATTTAGTAATCACAAGTAAAATTCAGGTCCGGATTAACAAAAAAAAAATTAAAATAATTGTGACCTTGAAACAACACCGTGTATATTAAAATTTTCAAAATTCGTCTGCACATTTGAAAAGAGCACAAAAAACTAAGTTTAATTTCTCGCTTCAATTTTTTACGCAGATAATTTAATGACATTAATTTTGAAATTATATCAAAATTTTTGTTTTGGAAGTTCGTGTTCCTAACCATTTCGACATAATTTCAAAATTAAAGTTATTGAATTGTCTGCCCAAAAAATGGAAGCTCCATTAAAGCTCTTTTCAAATGTGCAAACGGCAGGAGTGTGTTGGGATACACAGCATCTCAGTAAACATCTTCTTAAGACAAACTCTTTAATAATTAAATGCCCGTGGTAAAAACAAATATGTTTGTTTTTAATAAATACGATTAACCTAGATTACCACATCGATACATGCTAGTATTTGATACAAGGTCAAGTTGCAATAATAATCAATGTATGTTTGTTAGCAGTCAGCAGTTTTGAATCACTCTCACTTTTGCTTACCAAAACATAAAACAAAACAATCGACCTTTAATTATACTTTCACGGGGAACAGATAAATCAATTAGTAGTTGAGATTCCAGCGAGTAACATCACATTAAGCAAATAATATACCACCAGCTACTTACCGTTAAATACTCCACGTATAAATAAATGTATTAACTGTGAGAGTTATTTACTACATCAACCCTTATGGTCGGGGGTAACCAACCCCTAATTATCTACGGTGGCTCAGAAGCCAGGAGCCACCATAGGAGCGTCATTTGAAATTTTGTTTGGTTGGGGGGGCAAGCACTATATATACAATACATTATATATGATGTTATGATGAATATTGATGTATTTTTTGTAAATTTCAGTCATTTTCAGGGCCAGGTGGGGGGGCAAATGCGCCCCCTTGGACGCCCAAATGACGCCCTTGGCAAACGGGTTTTGAAAATTTCAATATACAGGATGTTGTTTCAAGGTCACAATTATTGATTTATAATTTTGTTTAATCCGGATCTGGATTTTTCTTGTGATTAGTAGTTGGGTGGTTTGGGTTCTAAATGTGACATATGTGTACCAAATATAAAAAAAATATACAAGGTGGTTCTAAAGTTATGGGTCCAGAAAGAAATGGACAAAATCGATAAAACACCCTGTAACTCGGTTATAAAGTCGGTGGAGCAATAAATTTAGTATGTCTAGAACCGCAACATTTACCTCTATTCACCATTCATGTACATATTTCGGTTTCGCAATGAAACACCCTCTATACTACTTCATCTTGATTGCGGCCCGCAAGCTACTCTATGTATGTGGCCCAGGAAAGAAAAAGGTTGAGTATCGCTGATTTAATCTGATTAAAATATTTTGCTTTCCTTGATCTATGTTTTGCTATTTTATATATCTTTGTTTTTCTTTTCCTGGTATCAAGTTGATCGTAAACTTACACTTCTGCATGCTTATCTTCAATGACAGTGGTCATCTTCCTCCAAATTGTATTAGTATTTTCATGTAATATGTTTCTCTGTTTGTTTTTTGTGCTCTAAAAACTATGTATTACCAATTTGTTCTTCTGTGGATCTAGCTACATAGTAAGTAACTTTCAACCTTTATGTTGAAGTCTCTCTTCAAATCCTATTATTACTTCTTCTTTTTTGTGTCTAGTAGATTTCTATCTATCTAATCTATATCAATATTTTCTATCTCCTTTTCTTGCTTATCAGCAATGGGTTGGGTACATAATATTTTGGTACAGTTTCGAAAACTAATTTTCTTGTGGTGCTTTCTCCTTTAGTGGAGGTTAGCGACTACACTGGCAAATATGTCTCTGTGCAATGCAGCTCTAAACAAAGATGTTGAATAAAGGCCGGTCCAGTCTCTGATATTTCTAAGCCATGAGATCTGGTGCCTACCGGGACTCCGTTTTCCTTTAATCTTACCCTGGATGATCAGATGCGCGAGGTGGTACTTCTCGTTTCGCATTATGTATCTCAGGTATAGCTAACTTTTCTGAGTTTTAGCAGTTTCCTATCGCTATCTGTACCTACCTTTCTTCTCAGAACATTTTCGTTGGTAGTGTGGGTTGTCCAAGGTATTTTCAAGATTCTTCTATAAAGCCAGAGTTCAAATGCTTCTAACTTGTTCATCAGCGTTATGTTGAGTGTCGAGGTCTCCATTCCATACAAAAGTATTGACCACACAAAGGAATGCAAAATAGGACATATATGGCTGATATTATTACATATTAATGCTACTGTTACAAAATAAATTTTTTATTTTGATAAAACCTTGTCGGGCTACCTCTATTCTCGCTGTTACTTCTTGTTTATAATCAAGTTGATTGTTGAACCAGCAACCAAGGAAAACTAATAAGAAATATAATTATTATGTACTGAAAATTGTGAAAAGTTAATTATTGAAATTATGGAATTATCTACTTTAGTTTGCCAGAAAAAGTTGTAGTAAAAGAAGAATTGTGTGTAGTTCCCATCATCGGCACTATCAAACCGACTAAAACTACCTCTCGAATTTTACTGATGTGTCTCAAATTTAGCGAAACGTCGCGTCGTCTCGTTCACGGTAGAAAGACACCATCCGTGAGACGAGGCGTAAACCGCAAACCGCAAGTCGTAAGCCGTAAGAAGCATCGAAGCGTGACCGGCTTTCAGTCGTTAATTTGTAATTTCTAGGGGGCAAATTGCATTGCAAATAGAGAGTGGCATTAGAAGCGGTGGCGGTGAATTTTAGTGTTTATACAAGGGAGGGCACTTCGGTTAGAGCTGGAGCCCGAGTATTATGGAGCCAAGGCTTTATGGAACTCGCTGTTTATTTTGAATCGCCAACCGACGCAGGGTCGGTTTTGGAGATTGCTTTCCACTTTCCACCAATGTAATGTTATTCAAAGTTTCTATTAAGCGTGGTGTCAGACAGGGATGTGTTATGTCACCAACATTGTTCAATGCCTACTCTACACCGAACCAATTTTTCAGAAAGCGTTAAATAATCGTCGCGTGGGTGTTAAAATCGTTGGTGAAATCATTAATAACATCAGATACGCAGATGACACCGCCATAATGGTAGACAGTCTGGAAGACCTTCAAACCTCGTTGAACGCTGTAAACAACGAATGTGTTGCAAAGGGCTTAACAATCAACGCAAAGAAAACAAAATGGATGGTGGTCGGAAAAATTAATATCGAAGACTTAGTACTAAAATTAGATAACAAAATCTAGGAAAGGGTGGAACGCTTTAGATCAGCGGTTCTCAATATGTGGTACATGTAAACTGGTGGTACACATCATCATTTGCGGTGGTACACAAAACACACAAAAAATTAAAATAGTAGTACTTAGTAAGTCTTGATAATACAATCTAAAAATATAGGTGGTACCAAAAATTAAAAAAAAATGTAGGTGGTACATGAGTCAAAAAGTTTGAGAACCGCTGCTTTAGATATCTGGGTAGCTGGATTGACTGCGATTTCCACCAGAATAGAACTTGCACGAAAAAGCTTTGTTAGCTGGCTTTCTGTATTCTGCAGTAGAAGTTTGTCATTGACCACACGTCTACGAGTATTGAAGTGCTACGTCTGGTTCGTTTTGTTATATGGATGTGAAATTTGCACAACACCCATCGATAGAGTTTGACTTAAATGTTTGAACTTGACTTGAGTTGTTGTTGTTGAACTGTTTGTCAAACTAGTTTGAAAGAGTTTGAAAAATAATTTAGTTAGTAGATATACTTTTTTGTCGAGATTGACATGTTATTTGCCAATTAAGACAAGAAAATTAATAATACAATGAGTACCACATAAAAAATCTTGATACAGGAAGCGATTATAATCAAAATAGGGTAAATTTTTTAAAAATGATTCCTGTACTTATGCTTAGAATTGCTTGCTGGCAAATTTCGTTTTATCGATATAACTTTTTCATATTTGAGTGTTACTAGATTAAAACAAAGAATTCGTTGGATAGTTTTTTTATCATACCAAGGGAGGGAGGAAGGTTCGAACAGCGCGTTACGTAACATTGTTTTTAAACTTAAATAAAAAAAATAACGGAATCACAATCACCCAACTTTTCAACTTTATATTTTACATAGAACCCCTGGATTGTTTACGCTCCGCTCATGTTACAATAGGACATATTCAATTGAAAAAATCTTAAAATTTGTATTAACCAGATCAAGCACAGTAACACGTGTTTGCAATAAATAGCTGGACCTTTCTTCACAACAAAAGATGAGAAGATACAGATGGGATAAAAAGGATGTAAGAGCTTCAAAAATTGCGTTTCGTAATACTGTTTAACAAAAATTTATGAAGGAACAACAAAATATTATATTTTTAATAGAGTAGGTTTAATGAATTTTTTGCGACTTTGCAATGTCGTCTTAAAGAATTAATTCACTATTTGTCATTTTATAACGCTGTGCTTTATTTTTACATAATACAAGTATGCAGATTTTTTCTCTTAATTTTTGCACTGGGAGTACCTTCAAAATCAGACTCAATTTGATCTGGTACTTATTCTGAGCCGAAAAATATTCAGGTTCAGATATTATTTCACAAAGCACACACTTAAAACGAACGTAATAAACAAGCCAAGCATATACTTCTTAATAATATGAACTACAAACTAATTTGCGGAGTAGCAGATTCAGACCTATCCAAATAAGTCAAAACAAAAGTCGGTACGCTCTCAATTAGAATTGGAAATAATCACGTTGCGCAATATGATATTTAAATTTCAAACTATTTGTGTGTGTGTGTGTTTATGTTTTATTGGCACTGGTTTAAGCAACCAACTGGCCAGTCAATGTGTTTTGAATTCTCTCTTTTACAAAATATATGCTTAGTATCTAAATTTAAAACTATTAGTACTACTGTTTTTTTTTACTCTGTTTTTTTTATTATTTTTTTTATTATATTTTTTAACATTTTTTTTATTACATTTTTTATTTTTTTTTTATTTTTTTTTTATTTTTTTTTTTATTTTTTTTTTAGTTTTTTTTTTAGTTTTTTTTTTTTTTTTTTTTTGTATATTTTTTTATCGCGCTAAGACCTAAACCCGATTCAACCTCGCGGAGGTTTAGATCTTAGTAACTTTTTATTTTATTTAATTTTTTTTTTTTTTTTTTTATTTTTTTTTCTTTTTTTCTCAGAGCTTTAATTTTAAACAATTAACATGGTTGTACAAAATTTTATAAACATCTAGATTGTTTGATTGTAAAAGGTATATAAGATTAAAAGGAAATTGTACATTAATTTGAACTAGATTGGCAAAAAAGTTTGATATTTCAATAAAATGTAAAGGACATTCTAATAGCATATGTTGTAGATCAGCTAGCTCTCCACATAAACATTCATCATTATCTACAAGTCCTATTTCTCTTTTGTAGACTGGAGTCAGACAGTGATTACTTCTTATTCGACAAATAGTTTTGATAAAGCCTTTGTTGGAAACTTGATTAAACCATGTCTTGATGGGAAGTGTAGGCTGGATTTTTTTGTAATAATTTCCTTTGTCTGAATTATTGTATTGTTCCTGCCATTTCGTCCGTTTGATAGATCTCATAATAGAAATTATGTCTCCCATAGGAAGTTGATAAGTATGCAGAGTGGATTCCTTCGTTGTTGCTTTTTTAGCCAGATCATCTACTATTTCGTTGTTTTTTATACCAATGTGTGCTTTTATCCAACACAATATTATATTTTTGCCCGATTTCAAAGCTTCACTGTTCATTGCTATGATGTCACTGATGATATAATTTTCTGCAAAATTATGTACATTGTATTTCAATGTCTTTACAATGCTTTGGCAGTCTGTAAATATAACATAATTGAGTTCTTTTTGATTAATACATATTTTGTATGCTTCTTTGATTGCAATGAGTTCAGCTGTGAAAATTGTCATTTTATCAGGTAATCTGTTGTTTATTTTTATACTTTTTTGTGGGTAATATATAGCATATCCAACTTTTCCTTCCATTTTTGAACCATCCGTATATAATTTCTGATAACTCCCCCAGTTTTTTTGTACACACTGAAGGTGGTCTATTTTAGTAAGGAAGTCTGTCGCACGAATATTACTTAAATGACAGTTAACTGGAGATAAATAATCTTCATAATTTAGCTTTCGAGACGAGCTTTGTTCAATTTGGTGTATGTCGCCAATGGAATTAGAAACGTTGAGGAAGCTTTCCACAACTAAAAGCAGTTTCTTTTTTTCCCAGTAATAATGAGTTAGGTATGAGGTGGTTAAATGAACAATTTTATTTAATAGCAGTTTATCGTTAACCGCTGTTTTAACTATAAATTTCTCACTTAGGTATTCCCTGCGTAATGAAAGTGGAGGTTCATTAAGCTCACATTCCATGACCAATATAGGTGTGCTACGAAGATAACCAGTGCATAACCTAAGTGCCTTATTTTTGATCCTCTCGATTTTTTGGAGTACAGAGTTTGATGTTGAGCCATAAAAAATAGATCCATAGTCTAAGATTGATCTTATCAAATTTCTGTATAGTAATATTGATATGTTTGGATCAGCTCCCCAGTTACTGACACTTACAGTCTTCATGATATTCATTGCATTTTCCATTCTTCGTAATATGTAATTTGTGTGTTCTTTCCAATTTAATTTGGAGTCTAAAAATACGCCAAGAAATTTTATTGAAGTTTTATAAGGAATACTAGTATTATCAAATTGTAGATGGCTTTGAGGAACATATCGTTTTTTAGTGAAGGTAACAATGGTTGATTTACTCTCTGATATTGTTAAGTTATTATCGGTAGCCCATTTTTTTATAATATTCAATGTCGATTTAAGGTAGTTATTACATCTATCTATTGACTTATTTTCTGCATATATCGCAACATCATCAGCGTACTGTAGGATTTTTATGTGTTGAGGAAGTTTAGTTTCTAAGTCAGCAGTATACAGTATATATAATATAGGACTTAGGATGCTACCCTGAGGTAGTCCCAAAGATGTGTATCGGGAGTTAGATTGATCTCCATTTAATCTAACGTGAACTGCTCGATTAATGTATAAGTTAATGATGTTCCATGTTACTATCTCGGGTATTCCTATTTCCAACATTTTCGCGTATAGTATGTGAAGATTAACGTTGTCGTAAGCCCCTTTTATATCTAAGAACAAAGCACTAACTGCTTTCTTATAAGTAAAGGAACTATAAATGTCTATTAAAAAGTGGCAGAGGCTATCTTGTGTGGATTTACCTTTTCTAAAACCAAACTGACTTCTTGGTAATAGGTCGTTCTTTTCTAGCCAAAATTCCAGACGGTTTTTAATAATTCTCTCATATGTTTTTAGTATACAGGAAGCCAGACCGATTGGACGGTAAGAATCCCAATTCTTTGATGATTTTCCTGGTTTTAAAACCGGGATAATAGTGTAAACGTGCCAATCGTCAGGAATCTTTATGCGGCGCATCCAAATTTCAT
The DNA here is from genome assembly GCF_917563875.1 of Diabrotica virgifera virgifera. Classification (NCBI taxonomy): domain Eukaryota; kingdom Metazoa; phylum Arthropoda; class Insecta; order Coleoptera; family Chrysomelidae; genus Diabrotica; species Diabrotica virgifera. Next base: position 9,754,513 of record NC_065447.1, read on the forward strand.
TATATATATTTAGTAGTGCAGCCTTACCAATTCTTGAAAGATTTGATAGCATCGAGTAATGGATATTATCGGCACCTGGTGCTGAATTTGAGTTTTTCTTCAACGCAAAGTTTAGTTCAGTGGCAGAAAATGGTTTGACTAGGAAACGGATTGGTTCTGGATAGTCGTACAGAGCATTTAGTTGTAAATCAGGAATTACTAATTCTGCAGACGGCGGTGTGATATTTTGATGGAACTCTTCTATCCACGAAGCTTCCGACAGAATAACAGGGACTTTGTTCTTTGTTTTTCTATTTTTTATTCGGTTAACTTTTGACCATACATCTTTAATAGGGACTGACCTATTTAGGGATCCGACATAATCTCTCCAGCTATTTCTTTTAGTTTGTTTAGTGATCTTCTTGACATGTGCATCATCTTTTTTATACTTAAGTAGGTTTTCATGGTTTGGATTTTCTTTGAATATACAAAAACTTTCCTGTCTTCTTCTGACTGCTTCTTCACATTCTAAATCCCACCAGTATTTTCCTCTGGAAGTCGGTTTTTTTATTTTAAATTTGGGGATGCAGTAGGATGCAGTTGTATTTATATTGTGCAAAATTTGTTCATAAGAATTTATATCTTTAAATTGAGAGAATACATCTTCCGAATACTGTTCATATAATTTCCAGTCGACATTCTTTAAATTCCACTTTTGTGAATATGAATTATATGTATGAGTTGGTTGATCCTCTAACTCTACTCTTATAGGTGTATGGTCTGAACCAAATAGGTCTTGAAGTGTTTTCCAAGTGATCAGGTGGTTTAAGTCAGGAGTACAAATGGTCAGGTCTATTGCCGATTTCGAGAAGTTCCTAAAGAAAGTAGGAGAGCCATCATTTTTGAATATTAAATTATTATCGTCTATACAGTCCATCAAGATTTTACCTTTCATATCTGTTTGGTTGTCTAGGCCCCAGGCAATGTGGTGAGCATTAAGGTCACCTCCTATTATAAATGGTCTTTCTATAGATGTTATGAAATTGTTCCATTGTTGTAACAATAACTTGGTTCCTGGGGGAACATACATAGATATAAATGTGACAGTATATGACTTAAACTTTATTTTTATTGCTACTTTATTGACGTTTATTAAATCTACTTTCATGGTGACTTCCTCGTAATATAGGTTTGAATTTATTAAAATTGCTGAGCCACCGCCAACAGTTACTGAAAAGCGGTCGTCTCTGACAATATTGTATCCGTGAAAGTTATAATACTTTTCTGGTTTAAATCTAGTTTCTGATAATAATGCGATATCAACTTTCTGGTCTTCTAATAGGTGGATAAGGTTTTCTCTATTAGAGTTAGCCGATCTACAATTCCATTGACAAATTACCAATCTATTCATTATTATATAAGAGAGAACTTAAAACTGATTGAATTGAATTTACTAGAACTGATTTTTCTGGAATTTCAAAATTTTTGTGATTTATATTAGAGATAATACTTGTAACTATATTTGATATTAATTCTGTTAATTCTTTTGATGGTTCATGTATTTTAGATCCTTGTTCTGGATTAAATGTAGATTGATACGAAGAAGAGGTGATAATACCACCAGGTCTGTTGGACATGGGGTTTAACTTTATTATTTTTTGATGTTCCATTGTTACTTGGTCTGGTGAGGAAGAGATAGGTCGTTTGTATTTTGGTGGTTTTATTATTGTATATCTATTTGAAACTGAAGGTAGAGCGAACTGATTGGAAGATGTTTGAGACGTGGACAATTGAGTAAAGGAATATGAAGAGGATGGTGCATTCATATTTGGAGTTTGATGAGAATTTATTGAGGAATTATTGGCTGCTATAGATGCATAAGTTATCTTAGGAAAGAGTTTAATTGTTTCCTTAAAAGATAAGCTGTTTTCAGACATATAATGTTTTATTTTCTTTTGGCGATCAAATTCTGGGCATATCTCCCATTCATTAGTGAAGTGTTCACCTTCACAGGATAGACATTTTTTGTTAAACGATGATAAAGAACAAGAATCGGAAAGGTGAGATTCATGACACTTAAAACAGCGAGGATTACTTTTACACTGCTTACTTATGTGCCCATACCTATAGCAGTGGTAACAGATAATTACCTTTTGCTGGTATTTTTCAACAGTGTGTAAGACATGATTAATTACTACATACTTTGGTATATTCTGGCATTTAAAAGACACAATAACTGATTTTGTTGGATTAAATATTACTTTGTCATCTGCTACTATTTTTCTTGTTATTCGTTTCACATACTCAACCGAGAATTTGCAATGGTGATCAAATTCCTTTATTCTATTTTTAAGATATTCTTCCGATATATCTGAATCTATATCCCTTACTACACCTAGTTTAAACAATTGAAATTTTGGAATGTATGCGGTCAGATTTTTTTGAATAAGGAATTTGGAAGTAACTAAAGCATTTGCGCTACTATAATTTTTAAATGAGACCCTAACTCGGTTGCGTCCGATTGAGTCAATTTTTTTTATATAATTGTCAATTTCTGGATGTAACGTAAATAGGATCTCGCCTATTTTAACAGCGTTTAATTTTCCTGTAAAATTTAAACTGGAGTTTTCAATGAAAATGTAAAAAGGTCCTAAATCAATTTTTTCGTATAAATAAACAGGCCTGGTTTTTTCTGGTTGATCTGAGTTTACTAAAGTATTTTGTTTTTCATTAATATTGTTAAGATTAATACTACTACTTATCTTATTTTGAGGCTGGTTGGGTAGAAATCCATTTAAATCTTGTAAATCACAGCTACTATCCATCGAATTCTCAATATCAGGCGGTTCGCCTCCACTAGATGACTCCATAGAGGAGTTTTCAAGTAACGTTTAACTTATGAACACTTTCAAAATGTAAACTAAATAAGGAAAAGTTTAACAAAACTAAACAAACTAAATTAGAACGGTATAAATCAAATAATCCGCCAAAAATTAATATTTTTCGGAGAGATTTCCAAATTTAAATTAACTTTGACGTTCAAACTATTTGAAGAAGTTTGATTTCAAGTCAAACCTAAAGATATTAAAATCAAGTCAAGTCAAAATTTTTTACAAAAAAAAAGTTTGGTCTTCAAGTAAAATCAAGTTTGTTGAATAAAATCAAACTAGTTTGACTTGATGCATCTCTACCATCGAGGAATTGTTTCATATAGCTGCCGACTGAGAAACATTACATCAGCTTGTTAATACGACGATAGCCAACGCTTGAAAACAAGCACGACACATAAATAAGAAGAAGAAGATTGTTGTTCACTGACACAATAAATTTATCAGTATAGAAATGCAGCTTTTTCTGTACTCTTTGCTTTTATCTCGATGACGGATCATCATCCAAAGGGTCTCTTCGTTCCAACCTCCACAACCGTTATCTAGATCTTTAATTTGACGTCATCTCAATAGGTATCACTCAAAGATTCTAGTTTCGAAACTATGTATCTCGATACATGAGTTAGAGCCCGTATATAAAAATTCTGTAGATACAGATTACAAATTGAAATTCCCGTATGCTGTTTTATGTTCTTGTATTGTTTCATAAATTCTCAGAAAAATATTTACTGAATATCTTCATGCAAACAATATCTAGCATTTAGCATTCTAATTCGATAACAAAAAATTTCATAAAAAATCTGCGAATACATTTTCTTTCAGGTATTTCTGGAATACGTATAAGGTATTTCTATGTACATATTTATATCTATACTATTCTCGTTCTGGTATTGAGGAAAACTAAATACGGATCTGTATTCGGGTCTGAGATAAAACCCCTTAATTCTATTTTAGTTTCCTTCCTCCTTCCTCCCTTCGCTCAAGGGATGCTCGCTATATTTTATGTTCTCCAGGATTTATTTAATTGGAAAAAATTAATTGGGGAAAAAGTTTTAATTCCTCGTACCTATTTCGGAATAGCAAATGATCAAAATCTAATTATAATTTATACTGAAGAAATTAATTAAACAGGCACAGAAATATGTTGACAAGAATTAAGGGGGTTCAAACCACAAATCACAATCATCGATTGTAATGAGAAATTTTACATTTTTGTTTTGACGTTTCAATTTCCAAACCGGAACTCGTTTTCATCTAGTGCCAGGTATAACATTTAAATGTTTAAGTGGCACTAGATGGCAACCAATTCGACAGTTTACTTACTTCGTTTCGACCTTAGATATAGACAAATAGCTACATTTTGAGTGAATAGGGAACTTGCACATTTTTTTTATTACAGAATAATGTTCAGTTTTGTTTAAAAGTGAGATTTCCAAAATTTCACGCTACAAAAACTCGTAATAACTTAGAAATACAAATTTAAAGTCTTCTGCGGTATAAAATAATTCAAACGACTCGTGACGTCACATAGTTCTATTATATAGTTATGATTATGGTTATATTTAGGTATATTCTTCTTCTCCTTCTTTAGTTTATTGGCCTCCACCTACTTGGGTATTTGGGCAGCTCATCACCGCGGAATAAGGGAAAAATATTTATATTCTAATGACATTTAGGTATCGTATGTCATTGTAATAATATATACCTTACCAGTTTGTTGAGATCGGAGTTTGATACAGTTTTTGAAGGAAAGGAAAGAAGGTTTACTATGGCAAATAAAACCATTTTGTAAAAGTACAAGTTTTCTATGAATAGTTCAAACGATCAAAAACACTTGTGACGTCACATAATTGTATTTTCTACTGACGCTTATAATGTCTAATTTAAAATTATATACAATTTTGTTTACTTTGTTGGTACAGAATGTAAACATAACCGGATGACGTCACAACGCGTTTTGGGCTGGCTGGTATAATTTGAATTTTTAATCGTCTTTTAGGGGCAAACGAAAGACAAACAAAACTTTTTTTATCTTTTATACATGTTTTAAACTATGTTCTATGGGTTCTATAAACTATGTGACTTATAACATTTTTTTCGAATTTAAAATTTTATGCAATGCAAGTTCCTTATTCTGGGAGGTGGTTTTTATAGTTAAATTGATATCAATCATAATTAATTACATAAGCACAGAAAAATAAGAATTTGATATCAATTCGAGGGTCCATCGTACAACGCTCTCAGAATTCACTCAAAATATAGTTTAAACCTACAAAATAAGATCGAGACCTATATAAGTCAACTGTCAAATTGGGTCAGTGCCAATTGATAAACATTTAAACGTTCTTCTTCTTTTTCTTTTTATATTAGGCCCATTGTTTTTCATGTATTTTGAGCTTGTATTTGTAGTTGACTGAAATATTCTATTCAATTGTTTGTGACAACGGTTTTTTAATTACTTTTTTCTTCTTGCTTTTTTAAGTAAGAACAAAAAAGGATACCAAATGGGAGAAAAACAACCTAAAATAATCTGCTGTGCAGACGATGCAATACCAATATCTCAAAGTGAAGATGGTTGTAACAGCAAATCTAATACCTAAGCTGTAAATTAGAGCTGGAATTTAGCTGGAAGAGCTGGAAGTTATGGAGTTTAAATATCTAGGCAACACACTATCTAGCCACGGAAAGCTCGAAACAGAAGTGGAAGATCAAGCGAATAAAGCAAACAGAACCGCAGGTTCCCTGAATGAAACAAAGTGGAGAAATAAAAATATCGGAAAAGAAGTGAAAGGGAGCGTTTAAGTATTACGTAACGCAATTTTTGAAGATTTTTAACCCCCCCCCCTACGTAACGCATTCTTATGGGAGTTTAACTATTGCGTAACGCAATTTTTGAAGATTTTTGACCCTCCTCCGACCCCCACCTGCGTTACGTAATACTTGAACGGTCCCAAAGGCAGAATTTACAAAACAGTTATCAGACTAATAATGACATATGCGGCAGAAACACGACCTGATATAGAAAGGACAAAAATAATGCAAGAAACAGCAGAGATGAAAACCCTTCGAAAAATCGATGGTAAGACACTATGGGATAGAGCTAGAAGTGTAGATATACGACGGATATGGTAGGTGAACAACATTATTAACTGGGTAAAAAACAGAAGAGTAGAATGGAACGGCAACATAAGCCGAATGACAACAAATAGAGTAGTAAGGATGGCAAGAGATGGTTCTCCAATAGGAAGACGATCAGTGAGAAGGCCACGAAAACGATGGAACGACAACTTACTAGAGGCACATTGAAAAACAGTCAGAGTCACATCTACACAAAAAGAAGAAGAAGCTATTTAATTATTTTGAGTATTTTGTATGAAGTTATTTGGGTGTTAATCCAGTCTGGATGTGGATATAATTAGTTCTTATTCATATATAAAAAAAGAAGGTCCGTGAAAGTTTTTACATTGTCAAGTTCTTCTCGTTTTAAACGCTAAAGAAAACAAGTAAATCACACAAACGAACGACAAGACACATTTCTCACCTAATCGCCATTCTGGCAAATTAAGCTCGAGCAAACGTAAAATATTAATTTTCCGGCTTTACCGCAGGCGTGTAAACTTAAGCGGGATGATCATCCATCACTTTGAAAGGCACAAATTGCCGCCACGCCAGGCAAGAGTCCCGACAGAGTCCCGGCATTTGCTCAATGGCCCTCCCGACGGCATTCCCGAGACACGTGTACTCGTTTAACGGCGACAAATCAACGACCGACGACAACTACTAATCTATGTTTGAGCTTTTTTATCTGAAACAAATCTGTGGGGAACGAATTTATCAGCATGTTAAAAACATGTTGTTCGTTACAATGATGTTCGTTAGAGTACCTTGAATTAAGATTAGGTGCATGCCACAACAAAATAACTTCAAAAACAGATTAAGTAATACATAATTCTTTATATATCATTATCATTATTTGTCTTCTTGTCAATTACCCACCCTCTTCTTTTTCCTCCTTTGGTGCCACTCCTATCGCAGATTGGATGTTGTAATAGCTGGTTTATATGCAGTGAGCAGAACATAAATATGCACTGGACAAATAAAGCATCTAGGCCAAGGAGCAAAAAACTGGATCTTGCAACTTTATAACACGTGCTGCAAAGACTGCAAAATTCCAAAGTCATGGAGAAAATCCAAAGTAATAGCCCTGTTAAAACCAGGACCCAGAAAATCCCAGTAGCTACAGACCTATTTCGCTTTTGTGTCACTTTTTCAAACTATACAAGCTATACATAGCAACAAAAGAACACATTGAAGAGGGCTTTGAAGAAAAACTTATAACTGTTAAACTGTTCTGTTAAATAAGTAAAAGGGTTCTTGCACTTCCTCAGGTTTATTGAACTCAATGCAAACGATACAAACAGTCAGGTTAGGAGCGATGAGATCTGCCATCGGCCCCGGCCTTGACGTATTAGTGACTAGCTTCACAACTTACAGAGTTGCCGGATTGTGCCGATAGTACAATAACAGGCTGCAGGGGCTGCTTTTGTAGATTTGACAGCAGCCTATGACATAGTAAGGCACAAAACATTGCTCCGCAAATTATACGACATTCTCAACGACTACCATCTGTGTAAGTGTGTAAGGTCGTATAATATTCCTTAGTGCAAAACAGACGTTTTTTCATTATGCTGGATGGCAAAGTAAGTAGGTGGAGAGTTCAAAACAACGGCCTCCCACAGGGAAATGATTTAGCACCAATGCTCTTCAATATATACACAAACGACCAACCTACGCCGACTTAAACCAAGCATTTCCGCACTATGCTGAGGATCTCGCAATATGTGCTCAAGGAAATAGCTTTGAAGAAGTGGAGGAGAAACTCGAAACTACCTTATAAACAATGACAGAGTACTTATCCGCAGAATTCTCTGAAACTCAATCCCTTTAAAACCCAAGCCTGCGCCTTCCACCTTCGCGCAAAGGAAGCCAAGCGAAAACTCCAAATTGCGTAGAATGGTAATACACTATAGAACACACAGACCAACTTATATATCTTGGGTCTTGGGGTAACTCTGGGCCGGTCCCTAACCTACAGACAACATTGCATAAAAAGTAGAGGGAAAGTAACAACTAGGAACAGCATTCGCGCTTCATTTTATTGCTCTTACAGCGCCGTAAATTGTCGCTTGTCTGGCCGTAACCTAATACTACCCCTTTTCGTATCGTCCCATTATACAAAATTTTAAACACAACACCATTTTTCAACACATCAAAATCGTTACACCTTCTGCTACATACCCAAAACGAACATAAACAATTTAAAATTCCATATTTTCTTCTTTCTTTAGACAAACAAAAGGCTCGAATTGGCAGATCCAACTCGAGCATCGTCTGTCCAAATATTATTTCAGGCGATTTTCGGTCCGTAATTAAATTTGCCATTCACCTCATTCATTCCACAATTTCGGGCGTAAATTCTAAGGCCAGGATGAGTAGATAGTCCACGCTGTATGCTCGCCCCCGTTAGGTAACTTATTCCGATTCGTTTTTTTTGCACAAACTCAAAAAGAGGTGCTTATATTCTGATTTACCCCAACATATACGAGTACACGGCGAATATGTAAACGTGGAAGAAGAATAAACAAGCACTTAAATCCATGAAGAACAACAAAGCATCCAGACCGGAGAACATACCAGCAGAACTTCTAAAACACGGAGCACCAAAACTAAAACTAATAAGGTATCTTCTTAAAGTGCTATTCACAAGCACAAGATACTTAAATGGGGAAGAAATCCCGAAGAGTTGGAAAGAAGCATGGATTACTCCAATTCACAAAAAAGTTCAAAAGATATTTGCGGAAACTACAGGTGTATCTCGGTCACAAGTACTTTTAGCAGGCTGTTTGGTAAATTCTTAAAAAAAACGATTGAGCAAGAATACGAACCTCATGAAATTGAACAGTAAGCAGGTTTTAGAGCTGGAAGATCTTGCGTAGACCACATATTTACCCTAACACAACTTAATGAAAAGAAAGTTGCAAGAAGCCATGGAATATTATACATCCTTTATTTGTGGATCTCAGAAAAGCATAATATGACACAATTCCTGTGAGAAAGCTGTGACAATCTCTTGAACGACCTTGCTTAAATAGCACGATGATCACCGCAGTCAAACAATTATACAATAAAGCAACATCAAAAATAAAACTAAACAACACCTTATCAGAAGAATTTCCAGTAACAAAAGGACTACGACAAGGATGCTGCCCCTCTCCAATACTATTTAAGATCTATTTAAATGAAGCACTAAAACACTGGAGAAGAGCTTGTTCAGGGATGGGAATTCAACTTGACGACGATACAACATTGTATATGCTACATTTTGCGGATGACCAAGTCGTAGAAGCAGCGGATGAGGAAGATTTAGAATTCATGACGAGATATTTTAAACATATTACGAAGATTGGGGTCTTTCAGTAAATAGAAACAAAACGCAATACTTATGCATCGGGAATGAAGTAGAAGATATAATAGTTAACGACCTTGAAACAATCAAGAACTTGGAGGAATATGTACATTTAGGAACAACAATCAACATGAGAAAGAAATAAATAATCAAAGAAAACATCTCATCTTTAATTTCATCTTTAAAAGTATAGTTCCCTATGGATGCGAAACATGTCAACTTACTAAATCCCTGGAACGACGCCTACTTGCATTGGAAATGGACTTCTGGAGAAGATCGGCTAGAAAATCAAGGCTTGAAAGAATACAAAATGAACAAATCAGAAATATAATGGGAGTCAAGTCAACCATCATAGACGATATTCAAAGGAGACAACTGATCTGGTATGGTCATGTAGAACGAATGGACGACAACAGGCTCCCAATGGTGAGTGTGAGTGAGAAACACCATTGGACGACCGTAATGGTGCAGTTCACTCGTACGCACATTGACGGCCGCCTATATAAATACGCGCTTAGCACTTATTGTTAATAATTAAAAATAACAGCTTAATAATAAAATAATGACAAAAATTTCTTCAGGATCTTGTAGGGGGGCTTTAAACTTTTATTTGGTTACTTTCTGACTTTCATAGTAATAATTTTTAATCGAGTTATTAAGCCTTAACAAAGACCATTTTCGCGTTTTTTAAATTTTAAATCGCGTATAATTCGACAACAGTAAATTTTAGAGAAAAATCACAAGAGACCTTTTTTGCTCATAATAACCCAAAGAATCTATTGTCCAAAGTGAAAAATTCATTTTTTGAATTTGTTTAAAAAAATTGTTTAAACAATTTTCCGACCGGGGTACCGCCTCGCACCCTGTGGATTTGTTATAAGGACCTCTTTTGAGCAAGTTTGTCCTAAAAAAAAAATCGGAATAATACGGGAGCGAGAATACATCCTGGACTAAGAGGTGCGGCTCCAGGGACATGAAAAGAGGAGCAACGACAAATTAACCTCTCGATATTAAGTAAACATTTCGAGATGTTGAGGGTGTGATGGACAAAGTAGGTGTCAAATCGAAGAGACCTGTATTGATTAACTAATCGGGAGAGCAGGTAAAATTGTGGGATTTGAGGCTGAATGAATACGAAATTTCATACAAACGTTACTGTTATCTATACTGTTCAAAAAATAATAGAACTTTTTGAATCAACAGCAAACAAATGAGACCATATTATTATATGCAGGGGTGGCCAAAGTGCGGCTCGCGAGCCACATGCGGCTCTTTGAAGGATTACTTGTGGCTCTCGATTGTAATACCCGAGTTATTTTTCAATTTTGTATTAGATATGATTTAAAAAAATTATTATCGTTCCATAATATGTATTTCAAAATGTCTTTTAATTTACTGACAACAAACATGAAAGACTTTGTAACAAATTCCATTTCCATCCAAGATAAGAATGATATGACACATGACACATCGAAAACTGCGCTAACGAACATTACATAATAGTGGCGCAATGTAAAAGTCAGTAATCAACCGAATCCAGACCGATTTTTGTATAACTCTTGCTACAGATGTAATTTGTAATTTGTATTAGGTACACATTTTGCATTTAAGTCATTTTACTCGACTTAGAAAAAAATGTTTACCATATTATACTAGAAAAACTTAACGAGTAGGTATATAAAAAAGCCGGAAGGAATATTGATCGAACTCCAAAATAGATTTGAAGACTTAAAATATGTTAAATCGTCTCTTCATTTTTTTCCGAATTCATTTGAAATGAACATAGTTCATAAGGTGAATTTTTTATTATTACCAATATATGACCCAAACAACATCTGGAGAATTAAAATTAATAGACGCAAGAAGATCAAGCTCGAAAATAAAACTATAAGTCGACGCCGAATACCGAATTTTGGAAATTTGTACCAGAATCCAAGAAGATACCCTAAAAAAGAATGCTTGTCAAATTATTTCCATATTATTAGGAACAACGTACTTGTGTGGACCATTTTATTCCATTCTATAATTCGTGAAATCCTAACACCGATCAATATTACCTAACCAGCATCTAAAAGAATTACTGAGAAGTCACATATTAATCACCAAATTCTAAAGAATTATCAAAAGAAGGAAAACAAAAATGTAATTAAGTTTAAATATTTCGTAATTGTATTTCGGTTTTCAGTAAGTAAAAGTTCTGTTAAAAAAATTGTAAATACCTTCTATACATAGATACTTTTTGAATAAGTATTTTATTGCGGCTCGCGAAAAACTTCAACTTGTGAAAAGTGGCTCGGACTATTAAGAAGCTTGGCCACCCCTGTTATATAGTCTCATAGTCTCATATTTTCTCTAATTAAATGGATTGATACAGAAATAGAGACTTTATTAGAAATACTCTTCTAAAATTGTCAGCATTGTCACATTTTTACTTTATCGTACTATATACGTAGTATAGTATAATATTACTTTATCGTACTATATACGTAGTATAGTATAATAGATAAAGTTATAGGATCGTGCAAAAATTTTTTTTTCAGATTTCACTTTTTTTCGACGTTTTGAGTACCCCTGAGTCTAAAAAGCAAATAAAAAAAACATGTCGGAAGTATGTACGTACGTATGTACGTATGTACGTACGTACGTATGTCGCCACCGCCCAGCAAAAACTACCGGACCGATTTTGATGAAATTCGGTATTAGTAAGTTTAAGAGAATTTTGTCGAAAAACTAAGCTTTTAAAAAAAACCTCTCAAAGGGGGGCCGAAATAGGGGGGTTATTTAGGGCCCATTTTGGCAAATTTTTACCGAAATGGATGAAATTCAACTCAAAGTAAGCTCATCAATAGGTAAATAAAAATACGGAATTTGACATTTCCAAATTCAAAATGGCGGCCAACATGGCCGACCGCCCACCCGACACATTTCCCTACCTATCTAAAAACTTGTTTAAGATAAGTTTAATTTGAAAACGTCGTTATATAGCCTAAAGATGGGACTATAAGAAGGATGTTATCGTTTTTCAGAAAAAGTTAGGGGTTGCCTATATTTAAGGGGTCAAAATTTGACATAAATTTGAACTCGATTTTTTCAAAAATGGCTCCAAGGAATTTTTTTATTTTTTGATATGTTTTTGATATCCTATCGGTAAATTGAATGACATTAGTCAGATTTGTTAACTCCACATAGGAGGGGAGTTATGAATTTTTTATAAAAAAATATTCGAGTGCCCGTAACTTCCTTCATAATAGAAACTTAAATTTGAAATTTTGCAGACATATATAGTACTTTATTATCTATTATCACAATCAATTTTACCCAAAAAATGGCTTCCGGTTGAACCGGAAATAAATAAAAAATGTGAATTTTTTTAGATATGCTCTGTATATTTTTACATATTTTGAAAGAATGCAAAATTACCTTTCCAATGACATAAAATTTATTGCTGTAGCTCAAAAACTCGAAAAGTTACGGTAAATAGAAATTTTGCTATAATCTTATGTGTGTCCTCTCTCACGCGATCATAGCAGAACATTATTGTAGGGCAGTCAATGAGGGTATTTGGCTCCGAAGTCCATCTTATTACATTGATGTACTTGATATTTTCACAGTAAATAGGGAATAGCTCAAGAAACAAAATCTACCCTATATACTATGGCGCTTTCATCTTGGGGCGGTTCCCACTTCTTCAAGGGGGTGGAAAATTTGTTGGTCAAAATAAGCACGGAAGTGGCTAAAGAACCTATGTCTAAGCAAAAACTGGTCTATACTTTTTTTTGAGAACTCAATACTTTTTGAGTTATGCGTAGTTGAAAATTAGCTATTTTCATTGAAAAATGACACCTTTTCGGACGGATTTTTTGTGAATACCTTAAAAACTATGCATCGAACTAAAAACACTATATAAAACATTATTTAAATTATAAATAATAAAGATATTCGTTCCTTCGTAAATGTTCTATTTATAATACAAAAAGAGATGTGGTAGGTGAAAATAGTTTGTTTTTTGGTGCATGCTCAAATTGGTGTATTCAACTTAAAATAACAGAGGAACGGTAGGTTTTAGGTGTATAATGCTACCAACACCTTTTGTAGTGTTTGAAAAGGCCTTTAAAACGAGCACCGTTAAATGTCGGTTACATACAAATTAAGCGAGATATGGTGCAAAAAATATATGACTAATGTACTTCAAGGAAAAATTAAAAGTATATACATTTAACTCCCCGTCCACCATAATTTAAATGCGATACCTTTTAATATAGTGTTATTTCTACTTTCAAAAAGTTGAACGGGTTTAAAATGAATGGTTTTTGTAAAAAATGTGATCAAATTCATTCTATAATTGGGAACCGCCCCCATGATAAAAGCGCCATAGTATATAGGATAGACTATGAATTAGGAGATTGGGCTACTCCCAAAATTTTATTAAAATCCATGCAGTAGGATAGAATTCGGAGATAATATCTTGTTCTTAATCTCGCGCATTGACTGGCGTAATCGAAATAGAATGAAATGCAAATATTGTAAACTATTAATTTCTCAGAAAAATGAACTAATTTGAAATGAAAGTATGACTAATATTCTATTGAATTATGCAATAATTTATACATCTATAGTGTATCCCCGAAATATGGTATCGAACATTTTCTCAAATGCAGGAATTAATGATGCGTAGAACCGTAAAATACTTTCAAGTACAGAAGGTGTTTCTAAAATAACAAAAAAACGAGTAACTTTGTTATTTTTATAGAATGCCAGTATCTAGTACGATAACGATAATAGATCGGTACGATAAAGTTCTCGGACGGCCCTTCCGTCCAGCGTTTTATATATCACGATTGTTTCCTGTTCTTATTTGTTTCTTGTAAATTCAAGGCAAGATGTATACAAAGAGAGGTCTAGGAAGGAAAAATATCTGAGACGAGAAATCTACAAAAATGGTTCAACTATTACAGAAGTTTAAGGCAGAAGTCAATAAAATTAAAATTTCCTTAACGAACAGGTCAAGTTCACTTTTATTCTTCCTACTCATTTACCAATTCCCATTATTTGGTCTGAATGCACATTATCGTTCACAATTTAACTTCCATCGCCTAATCTTCTTCTTCTTATTTTTGTGTACACATGAATATGTCTGTTTCTTTTTCAATGAGCCTCCAGTAAGTTGTTCCATCGTTTGTTTCCATGATCTTCCCACTGATCGTCTTCCTATTGGGGAATCTTCTCTCGCTGTCTTTACTACTCTATTTGTTGTCACTTGACATAATGTGGTCCTTCCATTCTACTCTTTTGTTTCTTACCCAGTTCTTGTTCCCCACCTTGCATCTCCGTTGTATATATCTGTACTTTTAAACAGCTCTGTCCCATAGTGTCTTACCGTCGACTTTTCAAATGATTTTCATCTTTGCTGTTTGTAGAATTCTTTTTGTTCCGTCTGTGTCGTGTGGTGTTTCTATCGCGTCTGTCATTATTAGTCTGATGACTGGTTTGTAAATTCTGCCTTTCCATTTCTTTCCCGATATTTTTATTTTTCAATATTATTTCATTCAGGCAACCTGCGATTGTGTTTCTGTTTGGTCTATTCACTTGATCTTCCACTTCTGTTTCGAATTTTCCGTAGCTTTATAGTGTAAAGCCTAGATATTTAAACCTCTCCACTTAATCCATTATCTGACCTACATCTTGGCAGATTTGCTGTTATAACCAAGCGTTTTGTCTTTTTGGGTAAATTAACCGTAAATATTCACTTTGAGGGATTAGTATTACATCGTCTGGATAGAAAATTATTTAAGTTCCTTTTCTCCCATTTGGACTCCCTTTTTCCGTCTTACTTTTTTATTATTTCATCCATGATCCGCTTGAATATTCCCCTCTGTCTGATTTCATTACCAGTTTTAATTGGTTCAGATAGTTTCTCTTTTACTTTTACCTTTCTTGTGTTGTGATAGTTATTTTCGATCGTTTTCATTATTCTCTTGCATGCAGTCTAAGCGGATAACGTTCTTTAATTCGATCCTGTCAAATACCTTCTTAAGATCCACGAAACAAATATGTCGGTGTCGGTTTGTTGTATTCTAGTAATTTCTTTTGTCCTTACCCTTACCATATAAATTTAGTTTGTTGTTCTTCTGCAAAGGCTATAATTTCATCCAGTTTGTTTTTACTACTTTGGTTGTTAATTTTATTGTTGGGTTTAATAATTTAATTCCTCTGTAGTGTAGGAAACAGAGGTTTAACTTCGCAAAATGGACACAAGTCCGGTTTTATTTTTTTTTTTTCTGGTATATCAAGGGTGCTTATTATATGACTAACTTTTTCTTAAAAAATTTCGCCCCGGAACCCCCCTTTTCATCCCTTTGAGGGGGGTAATTTGTGGTTTGTGCGAAACGGAGCCCTTCCTGTACGTTTTGCAAAATATTTACTTAATAGTAAAATGAAAAGGACTATATTTCCTACTAATTATTTCCCAACAGCCAGTGCTGGATTAACCAATAGGCAAAGTAGGCATTTGCCTAGGTGAGTAAAATGAGTGATGGAACGTCCACTCCCATAAGAACCCACGCCACGGTAAATGATCGGAATCTACTTTTGTGGATCCACAGCGTAGTGCTGCAGCGTTGAACCTTATTCGTGCAGCACTTTCCAAAGCTACAGTTGCCATTTGCATCGCCAACCTTCGAAAGGAGCAATAAGATGAAGAATGGTCACGGTTTAATAATTGATGATAATCAAGGGCCGGTATTTCAATAGCTACTTAAGCTTTTGCTTAGCTAAGCCTGTGTCAAAAGTTAAGGAAAAGCTTAAGCCGGGTGCCGTATTTCCATGATTTCCTTAACTAAACTGATGCTCAACTGTAAAGTTAATTGGTTTGGTACCTCTGAATACGTCAAAATGCCAGAACTAACTGTTCTGAGGTAAAAACCACTACTGTTGACGTTTAATTTTATATTGTCATCTGTATCAATGTCAATTACTTAATTTTGTGTACATGGTACATGTGTTGTTAGTTTATTGTCTATATTTTCTCTGGTTATATTTTTATTGTTATTTTGCATAAGCAATAGATCCGTCTTTGTAATTTTGTTTATTGGATATATTCCTTAAAATGTCAAATTCGAATGTAAGTTTATTTTTGTAAAATAAATATACCTACCAAGCATTGTATAAATAAATAATTTTCATGTGCCTACACCTTCCAAAAGTAGTAAGAATTTTAATAATGGTTATTACGATTAATAAATTAATAGATTTATAGATTATTATTTAATAATCTAATAATAACGTTATTACTCAAAAGTTGGCTTTCAAAATAACTCTCTAATTAATAATTTATAGAAATAACCTCAAAAAACAGAAAACAAATTTTAAGCAAAGGCTTAAACCAACTCCCGCGCGAGCTTAAAATGATTTGGTTTAAGCCTAGGCTTAAGCCTCAAATTGAAGTGGAAATACAGGCATCT
The DNA here is from genome assembly GCF_917563875.1 of Diabrotica virgifera virgifera. Lineage (NCBI taxonomy): Eukaryota > Metazoa > Arthropoda > Insecta > Coleoptera > Chrysomelidae > Diabrotica > Diabrotica virgifera. The sequence goes on from NC_065447.1 coordinate 9,771,306, forward strand.
AAGCTTAAGCAAAGGCTTAAAGTAAGCTTTGGCTTAAGTGAGGTTGGAAATACCGGCCCTAATAGTAGTAAATAAGCTAACAAGCTAAGCAATATAAACAATGTTACAACATTGTTTTTAAAGTTTAATCTATAAAAAGTATTTTTTTAATATAACTCTTTCGCTGCACAAATTTTTCATTTGGCACTTGCCAATAAATCCGGCGAACCATTAAAATGAAACAAAGCGATGAGGATTTGGGATTAAGTTAAGCCGATGGCTTAAAATCAGCATTCGGCGGATCCATCCGCAGCAGGACAAAAGCACAAAAGCTTTTCGAAATTGAGCGAGTAAATTTGCGGTAAAATCATACGGGCGTTTCATTATACGGATTCACATCCACCCAATATTGAATAACAATAGTGTACATTGTACATAGTAAGCCCTGCCACTGTTTCGACGTGATAAGAAATTATTGTGCTAGATGCTGTTGTTGGAAAACCAACACAACCAAAGGATAACATATTGTGGAATCAAAATTGTATGCAAAAAAGAACTGGTTGATTGAATGTAAATTTTTTGCCAAAAAATAACAGCAATATTGTCGATAATCTAAAATTTATCACTAATAATAAGTTGAAATATAGGTAGTTAAAATACTGTTTTATTTTTATTAGTCGCTATCCATTTCTCTTACTCTATATCTTGTTCTTCTGACATAATCCTAATGCATTTATATCGTCCATAACGGTTTAAATATTTGTCGGAAATTTTTTTGAAAAGAATAAAGTTTTTGTTTAATTTTGTAATCGAGCTTATAAAGAAAAAGTAAAAAAGAGAGCAATAAAATTAGAAAGTAGCGCAGTAATATGTTTACATTTTTTTTACTTTTTCTTTATAAGCTCGATTACAAAATTAAACAAATATACTTTGTTCTTTTCAAAAAAATTTACGCAAATATTATTTAATCTTTTCAATTTATTGAATGAAGATAAAAAAACTCAGGCGGTATAAAAGAGCCTAAAATCTGAATTTGTTTTATTTGGTATTTTTTTTTCTTTCTGCTTTTTGTGCCATAACACAATTATCTTAACCATCATAACCAATTAAACTCAGTTCGGATTCTGAAATGCTCAAGGGACTAGAGAACAAGGGCGGATCCAGGGAGGGGGCCATGGGGGCCATGGCCCCCTCCGAGAATAAAAAAAAAATAAATTTAAATATTTGCAGTTCAAATGTTTTTAATTGCAAACAAATATATATGTACAAAACGGGATACAGGATATGTTTTCTGGACTAGAATTGAACAAAGGCAGTAATGGAAGCTTCAAGAATCACATAGGATGTTTTATAAATCAAAATTTTGATAATTTTACAAAGGGCCAATTGTTAGAACGACCTTTACAGCTATCAAAATCGTATCAATTTCCATATTCTATACACACAAAGAATAAAAAAGAAATGAAGCATTACTTGGGTCACTAGCACCTGGAACAAAGGAGTTGGATGGTAATTTCGCACAGTGAAAAGGAATGGTTTTACAAATATTGCGTTTTTTTTTCTAATGAAAAATATGGTGACAATAAAGGGATGACAGCCCAAAGCCTTGTCACTAAACCTTTAACATATTTCGCCAAACTCATGAGCAAAGACGGAGCCAACAAACCCATGAAAAAACATCATACCACAAGGAGTGCGTTCAGGTTGAGCTGGATTTTCTACAAAGTTATCGCAACTCTCAAAAGTCAGTCATTAAGCAGATAGACTCTCAGAGGTCTAAACAGAAACAAAAAAATAAAGACTATGACCAAGAGTAGGGTATATAGTGTTCGTGTTATAGGTCGACAAAATATTCCTCTAAGAGACCATCGTGATGATGGCCTTCTGCTTCTGGACGAAGATGCTGGACCTAGCAATGAGGGGAATTGTTAAGGTTTAAAATCGCATAAGGAGATAAGACTTTTAAATAACACCTATCTACAGCATCTTTCTGAGCAACATACATGAGTAGCACCAGTCAAAATCAAGAAATAATTGAACAAATAATGGATGAGGTTCAAAGTGCAAATTATTACTCTGTCATATTTGACGAAACGACAGATGTATCCCAAGTGGAAAAGTTTTCCCTAAATTTGATATACAACAACAGATATTTGATACAATAACAACATTCGTGAAGACTTTGTCAAGTTCATTGACGCTTATGAAAACCTAAAAATAATTACTGAAAATCAAGAAAGAGGGAAGAACAAGGCCTAACAGGAGAAGCATTGGGAAAAACGGTATTATTAAACTTGTTGAAAGAACTGCACTTAAATCCGAAGAAATGTGTAGGAATCGGTACTACGGCAGGAATTTTGAATTTAAGGCACTTTTCACACACGGTAAAAGTGTATGAGAAGTGCCTTAAAACTCAACATTGTAACCCTAATTTTTAAAAATTCCCCCCCCCCCGTACCTACGGTCCCCCTCCCCAAAAAAAGTCCATGGCCCCTCCCGAAAATCGGTCCTGGATCCGCCCCTGCTAGAGAAGCATAATATGCAGTAAATGTGCTAAAGTCTATTCGGTAGACTTACACCGGTCATGGATTAAGAAAGAAATGAACGAATTTACTGGTCCGCTGTAGTTTAACTATTTACACATGGGCGCAGTAATTTTTTATTTGAGGAGGTTCTTATATAAATCAAATAATTTTAAATTTTAGGTGTTTGTATAGCCTCAGAAGCCTAAACGACATAATTTCGTGATTCTTTATAACAGTTCATTATCCGTAGCCAAAAATCAATATACCTAATATTAATTGTTGCATGAATATCAATATAATAAAAATAAAACAAATTATAACTTATAAAAGGTAGAAGGCTAAACGTTGCTGTATTGTTGATGTTTTAATTTAATCTCTAAAATGGTTTTCTATAAAGTCACAATCAATTTAAGTGATATATTGACGTTGGATGTTTTTAAATTAAAATCAATTGACGCGTGTAAAAAGCGTTTATATGACATTGTAAACTAATTTGAGCTTGTTTTATTCTTTTATCAGATCGCATGTTTTCTATGTTAGTCATGTATATTTTATAGTTTATATGTATAATGGGGTATTTTTCCCGTAAATAAAAATTATTAAAAACAATATTATAATATTACGTATGTACCTACAATATCTACAAATAGTTTCGATTTCAAACAAATCACGCCTTGAAAAGGATCCGGAAATCCTACAGCAGGGCATTATGTAAACATCAAATATTTAAGTAAAATGCTAAATATTATTAAGTCAATATACGTACCAATTTTTTTTACTAAAATGATTTAGTCGTTATTGTTCACACTATCATCGCCATCGCTGTCATCATCATCGCTGTCGTCACCGTTAATTGTTATTATGATTGGGCTTATTTCGTTAATTTTATTTTCACGAATCCACCAATCCTCAATTAATTTTTCGCACTTGTATATACAGTTCCGCCATACTTCTGGAGTTGCAATTGAAAGTGCTTCTCGCCAAGTTTCCCAAACCGCTTCGTCTGTATACCCATTAGGCCCAATATGGTTGTCGTAATATTATTTTGCTATTCCCCATATATATTCGATGGGATTAAACTGGCAGTGGTATGGTGGAAGACGTAAAACTTGATGCCCGTAACTTTCAGTAACCTGATCCACCACAAAGATTTTTGGTTTTGCATGTTCTTTTGCCAAACGTAACAACTCAGACTTTAATATATGCTGTGGAATAGATATGCGTTCATTTGTTAGCCATTCTTTAATCTTATCTACATTCCACGAGTTTGTTGGACTTTTGTTTAGTATTTCTGAATGATAAGGCGCATTGTCTAAAATAATTACGCTGGGCTCACTTAATCCGGGAAGAAGTTTTTCACGCAACCATTTCACAAACATTTCCGTGTTCATATTGTCACGATAGTCACTGTTTTTTGATGTAGACGAAAATATTAAATCAGCACCTTCTATAAAGCCTGTCTTCCCTCCCGCGTGCAGAATTATATGTCGCTTCCCTTCTCCACTAGCATGCTTGATCGATTTTATGTTGTCATCTTGCCATATTCTCTTGGTAGCACCCTTAGAAAATATCCATGTTTCGTCTAAATATACAAAAGTTGACCCTTCTTCTTTAAATATGTTATATTTATTTTCTCAGAAACTCAATTCTCTTGTGTACAACAGAACTTCTTTCACAAAGCGCTTTTCTGTTATCCTCTTTTTTAAATTTGAATCCTATGTTATGTAGGACTTGCCATAAACTTGTTCTGCCGATGTCACCAAATTTCCTCTCTTTTAACTTAAGTAAAATTGTACCTAAAGTCACATGTTCCTTATTTGCACGCATTTGATATATGATATTACGAATTTGAAATTTTCGTCCTTCTAACATATTGTTCGTTTTTAATAACAGGCGAGTATGGTGGTGATCGTTTTCCGGCACTTCACTATTCTCGTTTTTAATTGTAGATCTTAATTTTGATTCGCTAATTTCTAAAGCATCGCACACGCGTTGTTGTACAGACGTTACCGATTTTAAAGGACCACCATTGTTTTTTTCCGCAATAAAGTACTTATGTAGGTTACAAATTAGAGTATCTACATCTAAAACACGTCTTGGCATTTTCGGTTAAACAGCACGAACAGATTCTCACAAAATTAACAATATAAGGCGTTACCAATTCGACAGAATAAATTCAACTGGAAGATAACAAATGTCCTTATAGTTTCTTATAGCATTCCTGATTTGTTTGTCGACCCATTTAGTTAAATTACCTATTAAAATTGCATTAGTTTGTCATACTTTCTCTAATTTGGTTTTGCACCTATTTGGGTAATTAAGTACTTTCACTTGAATAATTAAAATGCCAAGACAGTACCGTAATTAAAATACCTAGGTCAAAAAATGAGCTTTATTTTGATACTATACAGTATGGTGCAAATGAAAGGAATAAATTCGTTATTTCGTAAACCGGCGACTTTAAGGAAAAATCCTGAAACAGGTCGATTTTTATTTTTAAATTATGATATTTTGCCATAAATGTCATACTAGTAACGTCATCCATATGGGCGTGATGAAGTAATCGATGATTTTTTTAAATGAGAATAGGGGTCGTGTGCTAGCTCATTTGGATCATTCAATTCTCTATTTATTAATATAAACATTTACATAATTGTTTATACAGTGCGCCCAAAAAATTTTTTTAATTTAAATTATTTGACAAAAAAAGAAGAATCTATATAATTTATTTAATTTAAAATACATTTTATTGCTGTTAGAAATCAGTAAAAAATGTTTATATCACAAATAAACATTGTTTTTCGCTTAAATTAAATGTTCAAACTTCCTAAGAAACAGGTGGCTGGCGGGAGCTGGCTTGAACATTGAATTTAATCGAAAAGCAATGTTTATGTTTGAAATAAACATTTTTTCTGTTTCTGGGCAACAGTAAAATGTATTTTGAATTAAATAAACTACATACATTCTTCTTTTTTGTCAAATAATTTCATTAAAAATTTTTTTGCACGCCCTGTACAAATAATTGTGTAAATGTTTATATGACTAAATAGTGAATTTAATGACCTTTCAAATGAGCTAGCACTCGACCCCTATTCTCATTTAAAAAAATCATCGATTACGTCATCACCCCCAGATGGATGACGACACTAGTATGATATATATGCCAAAATATCATATGTTGAATGGGTTTATTGACAGATTTTAAAACACAATATAGGTATACCCCCAAAATATATTTTATTACTATTCCTTTCTTTTATCTGTTTCAATAGTTTATTAATGTTTCTTCACTGCTTATATCAATAATACATAGTCTCAATTTACAATCAATTACTTTCAACTGAATTTTAATCCCTTCCTTTCTTTTCTTTTCTACTCTAATTCTCACCCTTTAATTTATATCTCAATTTCATGTACCTACATTGTTGTCTATCAATTCACATTTATTACTGTTATTACTATATGACTGCTAATATACCCTTTTAGCTACAATTTTTAAGCTTTCCGATTTTTCATTCTTTTTACGACCACTACTCCTCTCATTAAAACATCAAGGAGTATTGACTTTAACAATTTAGGTTACAGCTGCACGTCCACATCTAACATACATATTAGATATCGACCCGTTTTGATCCAAACGTTGTTAGTCTTACACTAACACATACACTAATAAATAGAAGTCTTTAATAAATATAAATAAAAACAAAAATCTTTTAATAAATAGAAATAAAAATCTTTAAAACCGGTACAGATTTGTTGGTTGTCTTTCACCAACTATCTCTTCACCCTCAAAAATTCCCAAATTCCATAAACTTGTTTACCTTTGCAACATTCTCCGTCTATTCCACCATATCCCGTTAGCATAACTTAAGCAGATATATCATGTTAATGAATACTGAGGTAGTACCTCCTTGTAACCGAATCATTTAGTTACTTGTAACCGTTGACCTGAAGATGCTCTGCATACTTTAGAGAGCGAAACCAGTCGTCGGAAGTTACAATAAATGATTGAGAGTACGTCTGTCTTTTACTTCATTCAAAATATCATAATTTAAAAACAAAAATCGACCTGCTTCGGGATTTTCCCTAATGTCATCGGTTTACGAAATAAAGAATTTATTCCTTTCATTTGCACCATACTGTATATACGAGTAGTTGCAAAATTTACTGAATGCATTAACATTATTTAGTGGTGGCCGCATATCGAAATAACTACTCTGTGATAGACCACATAACGAATTAGTTACTCTGCGGTAGACCGCATATTGGATGGTAGACCGCATATCGAATCGGCACTAATCTATATATTTTTTCGTATTTAAAATATTACTTGCGGGTAAATCCTAATTGTTCTTTTAGTCAAGGAAGTCTCTTCGCATCTGCTCGGGAAAATGTTCTAGTCAGGTGTTTTGCATAATCTTACTCCTAAGTTAGTATTAAGTTTTTGCTAAGAAAGGTATTTCTAACAAGGGTGCATTGTATTTTATTATTTATCTTATTATTTTTCCTTAAATTATCCTGTTTATTAAATTTTAATCAAAAAATTACTAAAAATTCAATAATTAAATAGATATTGGCCCTCTACGCACCCGACATCTACGCTTATGTTACTGGTATACCTAAAATATTACAATCGACCTGCCGATTCGTTTGTTTCTTTATTAATCCGTGACCGGTGTATCCCTACCGAATAGAGAGTAATACAGAGAAGTATATATGTAAACCAGTACATCTATCTGCTTCCTAGATTATTGCTAGATTATAACAAAGCATATTATACCTACATATTATGTATACTGTGAAACATAATCCGTTAATAAAACTACTGAGAATAAAGAACATCGACACACAGGATATAAGAATAATAAATAATCTGTATATTATGAACAAGAAGCTGTCATAAGAATAAATAATTTAAAAACTAATAAAATAAAAATTAAAAATAAAAATCACAGGGCTGGGTCTTGTCGCCATCACTGTTTAATGCATACTCAGAAGAAATATTCAAAAAAGCATTAGAAAAAGAAGCAGCAGGCATAAAAATAAACGGCCTACCCATACATATGTAAAATTAGACATGATGATGATACAATACTAATAGCAGAAAATATTACAGATCTACAAAAAATTTTAGATAAGGTTGCAATCTACACGTAAGTAATAATACCTACAGATAGAACGACAAATGAGGTGTTGGATGAAAGCTTATGGTATTAAAGATGAGAAATTTGACACCGGACTTTCGGTTTTAGGAAATCCTGTCTCACCAAAGACAAATATGGTTTTGGTTGAATAAAAGTGTTATTATTGGAATTAGTTTTTAGCTCCTTTTGTTTCTCACATTTAATGGTTTTTTTTTTAGTATATTCTTTGAGAATTTTGAACTTTAAAGATTAAGTATACTCGCGTACTTAACTCAGAATTGACAAAAAGTGGACTTAGCTTGTTTTGGTAGTAAGCCGACGATATATATGCACCATTGCTTGCATTGAAAGCTTGTCAAGAAGACAAAGAAATAAAAATAAAAGGAAAAATCGCGTAGTAAGTATATTTTTTCGTAACAATCTGAGGGAAGAGTTTCATTAGAATGACACCAAAAACGTTTCCTTTTAACAAAACTTTTAAAAACAGACAGCCAAAATTATTGAATGAAATCTTGAAATGAATGATTAAATATATCCCTCTAAATATAAACAAAGACCGTTCATTAAGTCAAATTAGAAGATTAAAAAGTGAAGGGGTATCGGGTTTCGCTGTCATCTGATCTAAATGTAGTGTAAAATGCGGACGTGTCGACGGGCGGTCTCCGAAAGTGTGAGATAGAATAGAAAACGAGATTTCTGATGCATGATGCATCAGTGTAGCTTCAGAAGTGGCAGTTGACTTTTAACATCTGGAGATATTCGAGAAAGGCCAGCGGGATATCCGGATGTTGCAGTTCTTGAATAAACATGGACTTTGGTACTTTTCGGGATGAAATTGCAAAAATATTATAAATAGATTTCAAACTTTTGTAGATTTTGTGTACATGATCTATAATTAATGTTAGTAAACACACTTCACATAAGGGGCCGTCCATTTATCACGTGAGGCTGGAAAGGGGGGAGGGGTCTATAAAAAATCTCGAAATGTCACAATACACGTGATATACGGGGTCTTAAACCTCACAATGTATCACCAAGGGGTGGGGGGGGGGTTAAAAAAGCCAATAATAAAACCTCACGTGATTAATGGACGGCCCCTAACTACACAGATGCAAAGAAATCCCTGAAGAGAAAGAAGGCACAATGGAAGACGAGAGATAATGATATACGCTCTGAGCTTCGCTGGTGTCGCTCCTGGCGGATTACTAATTCAACTTTCACCGGTAATTTTTAAATTTATTATTTAATTGTTATCGCTTAATATTTACAACGCAAAAAATTAATTAAATTGTAATCGATTATTTTAAGATTTTGCTAATCATTTTGACGTTCTATTGATAAAATATGAATTTCTTACTTCGGATACTTTCACAATTATCGTGTAGATGGCGCCAAGATTAATACAATAATTTATAATTACATATTACGGAACATTAAAAAAACTTAAATTCAGTATTTAAAACGTAAATATATTTAAGGTAAAAATATATACCACAGCTTTGACCAACTAATATTTTTTATAATTAATGTTTTTAATTTTAATTTTAAATTAATCACTTTGACATTTATGTCAAATTTCCGGTAAACGTTTACAGACTTGCCACTACTGGCGCTCGCGAATTTGTAAATATCCCCTCTACGTACGAGCTCACAGCGTATAGGGATACAAACAAATATCATGAATATTTAGACATCATTCAAAAAATTAAACAGAAAAGACACCTGGCCAAGATGAAATTCCTAAAGAGCTAATTAAAAACAAAGGGGAAATTATTAAGAAGCATCTAACTATAACATAATAGTTACACTATGGGAAGACGAAGAAATGCTCGAGGATTGGAAAGAAAGCAAAATTATATCGATATTTAAGAAAGGGGAAGTAACAGACTGCAACAACTATGCAGGAATCTCTACATCATATAAAATTGTAACAGCCCTCATCAGGCAAAAACTCAATTCACAGAGAAAAAATTGGAGACTACCAGCAAGGATTCAGAGAAGGCAGATCGCAGATCCACTATCAATCAATCACGAAAACATGTTTCAAAACAATCGAAAAATGCCAGGAACATTTTCATAGAACTCCCCACGTTTTTCGTATTCTTCAGACAATCCTTTGACTGTCTTCTTCTTCGTCTTCTTCTTCTTCTATAGAAATTACTCTGTTTTTTCAATGTGTCTCTAGTAAGTTGTCTTTCCATCGTTTTCGTGGTCTTCCCACTGATCGTCTTCCTATTGGGGAACCGTCTCTCCCTATCCTGACTGCTCTATTTGTTGTCATTCGGGTTATGTGGTCATTCCATTCTATTCTTCTGTTTCTTACCCAGTTATTAATGTTATCCACCTTGCATCTCCATCGTATATCTGCACCTACTTCTAGCTCTGTCCCATAGAGTCTTACCATCAATTTTTCGAAGGGTTTTCATCGCCGCTGTTAGTTTCGAGCAATTTTTTTGTCCACTCTGTGTCGGGTCGTGTTTCTTCCGTGTATGTCATTATTGGTCTGATGACTGTTTTATAAATTCTGCCTTTCATTTCTTTTCCGATATTTTTATTTCTCCATATTGTGTCATTGAGGCAACCTGCGGCTCTGTTTGCTCTATTCACTTGATTTTCCACTTCTGTTTAGAGCCTTCCGTAGCGAGATAGTGTGATGCCTATAGGTATTTAAACTCCATCACTTGTTCTATTATCTGACCTTCCAGCTCCAATTTACATCTTACTGGATCTGCTGTTATAACCATGCATTTTGGCTTTTTTGAGGAAATTAACATGTTAAATTTTCTGGCGGTTATGTTAAATTGGTGCAACATACGTTGTAAATTATCTTCACTTTGAGAGATTAGTATTGCATCGTCTGCATAGCAGATTATTTTAAGTTGTTTTTCTCTCATTTGATATCCTTTTTTTCATCGTTTTTGATTGTCTTCTTCTTCTTCTTCTTCTTGACTGGCTTTACAACTCGGGGTGAGTCTTCGCCGCATTTGCCATTGTTGTACCCCAATCCTAGATAGATCGGTTTTAACATCATCCTTCCATCTTTTTCTGGGACGGCCCACTGATCTTCTACCGTCTGGTCTCTCGAAGAATACTGTCTTTAGCACTCTGTCTTCCTCTGATCTTACTACATGACCTGCCCATCTTATCCGATTAGCTTTTATATGTCTGACGATGTTTTCAGTACCATATAGAGTCACCAATTCAGCATTGCGGTGCCTTCTCCACTCTCCTGTCAATTCATCTCTTTGAGGACCAAATATCATTCTGAGGACTTTCCTTTCAAATATCATATATTTCCATTTCCATTTCAATATAAAGTTTTTGATTGTCTTGGAATAAATAAAGTATTATTTATTAAAATGAAAAATCAACATATAGGTACCAGTAAAGCTAATCAGATTAACAAAAATGACTATGGATGGATCTCGAGCTAGAGTAACGACAGAAGAAGGTAACACAAAATCAATTGCAATAGAAATAGGAGCGCGACAAGGCGATTCCCTAACTACTCAACACAGCAATAGGAGGAACAATTAAGGTCAGCGGAAGTAAAGAAATTATAGTCCACTCAACAGAAATATATAGTTGCGTATGCAGATGACATAGTTCTGATGGAAAGAAACAAGGAATGAAACAAGGAATTAAAATAAGCAGTAAAAATCCGGGCAAATGCAGCAGGAAAAGAGGTCTAGAAATTAAAGAGGCAAAAACAAAATATCTAATCTGCTCTAGAATCTAGAAGAGAAGAGGACGAGAGAAATCAAGATAAAGAACTATACTTCTGAAATACTTCAACAATTTTGAATTTGGGGGTAGGTAGGTATATAGGGAGTAGAAGAAGTAACGTTGTAAATACTAGCAGGCAACAAAATATACTGGAGATATCATACGCTAATGAAGGATAAGAACTTATCCAGAAATATAAAACTGAAAATATACAGAGTTGCAATCAGACCAGTAGTTACATATATGTACTGAGGAGTGAGGAGGCAATGTGCCTTACAGAAAAAGATGAAGAGAAATTAAGAATATTCGAAAGGAAAATCCTCAGACGAATTATGGGTCCGATAAGAATGGAACATGGAAAAATGAGAAGAGGAATGAACCATGAACTAAAAGAGACATAATGAAGGGAGAATATAGTTAGATTTCGATAGAAAATATAGACGATACGTCGGTACACCCACAATTTCCAATGACTCCAGCTTCCTCATTAATGTTTCCGTTATTGTCCAGGCCTCTGCGCCATACAGCAAGACTGGAAATACATAGCATTTTAGCAGCCGTATTTTTAGTGGGAGAAATATGTCGCAATGGGTGAATATATTTCTCATATTGTTAAATGTGGCTCTGGCCTTTTCAATTCTAGATCGTATTTCGGTTGTTTGATCCCAATTCGAGTTGCCGACTGTTCCAAGGTATGTACGAGTCAACGTGTTGAATTAATTGGTTTTTTATTTTCAAATGTTTTTCAAGGTTTTTGAGTTTTGCTGACCAGCATCCTTTTTGTTTTATTTATGTTGAGGTTAAGTCCCCTTTGTTCACTCGCTATTTGTACCCTGTCCATAGTCCATAAGATGCTGAAGTCCATCGACACTACTGGCATCTACTGGCAAGTACGACTGTATCGTCCGCACATCTATCGGATATTATTTGTCGATTCTCCATTGATTTTTATGTCTTCGTTTGCTTCATCCAGTCACAGTGCTTTTTTAAAAAATTGTTCGGAGTAGATACTAAAATGAGAGGGCAGAGAACACATCCCTGTCAACAATTATAACAATATCTTTTTAAATTTTTGTTTGTAGTTTTTAATATACATAGGTACATAGATCTATCGATTTTTATACCTACTTATTTGCCCAATATACATTTGCTAATTGGTTATAAACTGAATCGAAAAAGCGGTTTAAAAGTATCGTTAATATCGAAACACGTACAATAGACAAAATAAATATACCTTCGAATTGGCAATATGCCTGCGGGACAGAAAACTGATTGACAGGAAAGAACAGACCGGGAACAAAAATATAATACAAGGCATGTGAGAAGATGTGTGGCTTCCGTAGACTGTAATAACAAAGAGGGTCCGGGTGGTGGGAGAATATTGATGTGTGCGTTTTGGGGTTTAGGGGGTGAGGGGGATGAACGTAAGAGCCGGAGCCCAAAGTTAATCCAATTCTTCCTAAGGCGGCTGCCGACAAAACAGTCTTAACGATTTTTCTTTCGCTACTGTATTACGTTGGGCTTTTGGTTATACAGGGCGATCACGAAGACTAGGAAGAATCTGTTGATTTGCAACAGTTTTAATCATAGGTACACCTATCTTTGTTGTAATAAGACAGATACAAACTTGTTTGTAATTATTTATAAATATGATTATGGCGAGCTTCGATACACAAATTCAATTACTACTAAACAAAACAAACAGTTTCCGTGAAGAATATGGACTAAGAATGAATATAAAAAACAAAGTAGGAAAACTCGAAGAGGTACCACAATGTTAACTAGTCGATTCTTTCTCCTTCCTGTTTCTGGTTAGTCTTTTGTTTTCTATGTTCCTATACTTAAGCTGATGATGGCTCGTGTAGAGCCGAAACGCGTCCTTATATGACTTTTTATTGAATAAATAAAAAAAAACTTTGTGGTAACTCTTTGAGTTTTCCTACTTTGTTACCTCGAGACCCCATTTGAGAAATATGGATACCTACTTCTCTTCATGAATATAAATAAGACCAAGTACATGATAATAACTAAAAAACAAACATACAAACAAGCATACATTTTTGGTATGTACCGATAGAAAGGATTGATAAATATAGTCGATTCGCAAATCTGAGACACAACTGTCTACACTACAATCACAATAAAAATACATGAGAAATAAACAAGAACGAAGAGCACTCCCAAATCATGATTTGGTTCATGTCTTGGTTTGTTTATTTCTATATACCTAGTACATACATTTTTATTGTGATTGTAGTTTTGACAGTTGTGTCTCAGATTAGCGAATCGACTATAAATACATACACCTAGGAACTTGGATTTCAGAGAAAAATGCTCAAACAACAGACATAAGGACCAGGATAGAAATAGCAAGAAATGCCTTTGTAAAAATGAAAACAATTCTCTGCAACAAAGACCTTAGATTAGATAGAACTGAGAGTAAGAGTTTTGAGATGCTATACGTGTTCTTTGCAAGCTGCGGACATTGAAACAAGAACACATAAATAGGCTACAGGACATGGACACAGAAGAAAACGAACCCGGAATTGAGAGAAATGGGCAAAGAATGCGAAATAATAAACACAATAAAAATAAGAAAGTTACAATATCTGGGACCCGTAATGGGGGGACAGCGATATGAAATGCTAAAACTGATAAGGCAGGGAAAGATAAGAGGAGGAAGGACTATAGGAAGAAGTAGAGGGTTATGGTTGAAGAATTTAAGGGATTGGTTTAAATGCAGTTCCATAGAACTCTTCAGAGCAGCAGTAGACGGTAGATAGAGTAAAGATAGTGATGATGATATCCAACCTCCGATTGGGAAGCGGCAGTTAAAGAAAAAGTCCACAAGGAAAAAAACGTTTTTCCTGTAGTTGGCTGTATACCATCAATCACAAAAATTGGAGAAAATCCTTTGTAAAAGGTATAGCCCTTTAAAGGGCTACATCACAACAAAACGTTTTCGATTTTTATAAGAAATCATCACCAGTGTTAGATAAGCTGGATGCTAACTGAGCCACCAAAGAAAAATATCCGGGTAAAAACCCATTAAATATAACATAGATGCGTTAAAAGTGCATACCTACTTTAATAAAATGCCTTATGTTGGTCACATGGCAACTAGGATAATGCCCTAAGGTAATGTATTGAAATTTCCCAACACGTGGGATCCAAATTGAGTTGTTTACATTCCAATGACTTAATGGCAACTTTAATAAAATTTTATACCTTTTACAAAGGATATTTTCCAATTTTTTTAAAGAAAAAGATTAATAGGATTATTATTTTTTATTGTACCTATTTGTTAGTTTAAAAGTAACAATCTATTAGTAGTACCTTAGTCTACTAGGTTTTTTTCATGGTCTATTTTCAAAATTACTGTCAATGTTTACTCCATTTTCTTTTAATGTAGTTTCTTTAAGGCGTCATTTAATCAATTCATGTTTTATTTTGAACTTTTTGTTGTCACAGGATCACAGCAAATAACTTTCCAACCACTGTTCTGCAAATGTGGACAATTTAATTATTGTTAATTTCAGTCATAATCTCAAATACAGAAAATTAGAAACTTATATTAAGAGGTAAAAAGTGAGGAAAAAGGTTACTTTTAAAACACAGTATGTACTTTAGTCCTATTACCCAAAATGGAAGAAAAGTATGTCACGAGGAAATACTGAACAGATGGAAAGAATACTTCGATTAGCTTTTAAATGTTTCTGCAAATGATGAATTCAGAACGTCTGCTCATAAATATCATAAAGAGGAAAAAACAGACTTCGACCATATAATTAGAGGACCTATATACCATCTACTTCGCTTTATAATACACGGAAAAGTGGAGGGAAAGAGATGGATTGGTCGAAAGAAACTTTCAAGGTTGAGTAATATTAGAGTGTACTATTAGAGCGTAATATTAGAGCGGTTCCACGATAGAAGAATTATTTCGCGCAGCAGCCGATAGAGAGAGGTTTTAGGAACTTGTAAACATGATGACAGCCAACGTCTGAATACGAATACGGCACCTAAAGAAGAAGAATCTTTTAAATGCCCACAACAGGATATGAAGAAGAAGAATAACTGAAGCAATACAACTATCAAGAATGGCTAGGTCTTTCCTCTGTTCATTAGAAGATTAAAAAGAAACATAGGAGTAACCAGGGGGGTTGTGGGGGTTATAACACCCCCCCTTTGGGATCTACTTTGAGCTCAATACGCTTAACACCATTATGTGTTGTTGACAAATCTAGCCATTTTGAAGTTGTAACCCCCACCTTCTGTAACATCCTGGTTACGCCTATGAAAAGAAATACTAAAGAACTAAAGAAAAATTAGAGCCCAGCATAGGATGAA
Organism: Diabrotica virgifera virgifera; assembly: GCF_917563875.1. NCBI lineage: Eukaryota > Metazoa > Arthropoda > Insecta > Coleoptera > Chrysomelidae > Diabrotica > Diabrotica virgifera. Next base: position 9,787,030 of record NC_065447.1, read on the forward strand.
ATAAGAAAAAATAAGAAAAAAATAAATCGAGAAAGAAAGAGTCATAAACGAAGAAAATACCAAATATATGAAATAGGCAGAACGAGAATACATAAAACGATAATACCCGACCCGACAACAATCATAGAAGAAAAAAATAAAATTCGAAGAACTAGAAAGATTCCATAGGAGCGTCAATCACCAAGAGACCAAATTAATATGCCCGTGAAATATGCACGAAGAACAATCCAAACAAGTCATTCCAAGTGTGGGAAAGAAAAGTCCTCAGGAATATGAGAGAGAGAGAGAGAGAGAGAGAGAGAGAGAGAGAGAGAGAGAGAGAGAGAGAGAAAGAGAGAGAGGGAGAAAGAGAGAGAGAGAGAGAGAGAGAAAGAGAGAGAGAGAGAGAGAAAGAGAGAGAGAGAGAAAGAGAGAGAGAGAGAGAGAAATGATAGAAAGAGAAATGATAGAAAGAGAAGATACTTATCAGTTTTTAATTTGTTGTATATGGTTTATCTAACCATTCCTTTTATATTAAATTATTATAATTCTATAGATAATACATGTAGGTAATAACCTTCTTTATTTTGTATCTACATACTACTTAAAAGACCAAAACGATTAATCCAATTATAATTTATTTGATTTAATTTATGCTTCATTAAGACTTTAATTATTATTCAATTAATTGATAATTAATTTACAATCAATTAATGTTTAATTATTGTAGTTTGGATAAGTGGTAAATTACATATTTCGATTTCTATGAATAATTGTTAAATTTTAATGAATTATTTTGTAAATGTTAACACAAATAATCATCAGTTTAGGACCTCCTATAATTTTATGGACAAAATTATTGCATAAAAACGTTGAAAATATTTTATGTGGTTCTCCTACGAATTTTGTTATTTTTTCGGGTTTTGATGCAAAGAAAAAAACTAAACAAAATTAAAATACCTATGTACCTATAGAAAAGCATTATTCTGAGTCAGTCAAGTAGTCAAGTTAAAAATTAAATTACCAATTAGAGCGCCTTTAAAAGAAACATAAATATAGTAAACAGACTAGAGAAAACAATACCTAAATAAAATGCTAGAGAATCCTATCAAACAGAAAATACAGACAAGAAGAATGGAAGATCATACAGACAGCCATGTCGAAAGCAGAGGAAAATATATAGGAAGAGAGCATATAAAGAGACGTCAAAATTGGTTCGATGAAGAATGTAGGAATATTTTGGCAAAAAGAAACAAGGCAAAAGTACAAAGAGGCAGAAGAAATGCCCAAAATACGATCGAAAACTATGTAACTACAACTACTAACAAAAAAGAGAAAAAGTTTTCCGAAATCAGAGACGATCTCTTTTTAGGTTTTCAGGTGAAAATCCAGGACGAACAATAATTGCGAACCAACATATCATCATCTTTATCCACTACGTTACAACTTTACTCTGCCACTATTTCCCACTGTGTGACCTCAATTTTCTTTAATTCCTCTTTGGCTGCATCTTTTCCTATATAGTGCTACAGACAGACCTTCTTCCATCTAATCTCTGCCAAAACATATTGTTTGTAAATGGACTGTCCCTATAGACCGGGCAGTATCGTCGCCCCCGCTAGTGCAATTATTCCGATTCGATTTTTTTGCACAAACTTACTTAAAAAGAGGTCCTTATAACATATCCACAGGGTGCCGGGCGGTGACGTGGTCGAAAAAATTTTTAAACAATTTTTTTTTTAAACAAATGCACAAAAATAATTTTTTTATTTCCAACAATTTTTTTTAGATAATTTGGATCATTCTGAGCAAAAAAGGCCTCCTGTTATTTTTCTCTAAAATTGATTGTTGTCGAGTTATCCAGGATTAAAAATTTGAAAAATGCGAAATGGCCATATTCAAGGCTTCATAACTCGATTAAAAATGATTATTATGAAATTCAAAAAGTGACAAAATCAAGATTCAAATACCTTCTTCAGCGTCCTGAAGATATTTTTGTCATTATTTTATTACAAATCTGTTATTTTTTGTTATTAAAAATTAGCGGTATAGTCAAACTGTATCGTCGCCCCCGTTAGCGGAACTATTTCGGTTAGATTTTTTTGCACAAACTTACTCAAAAAGAGGTCCTTATAACATATCCACAGGGTGCCGGGCGGTGACGTGGTCGAAAAAATTTTTAAACAATTTTTTTTAAACAAATGCACAAAAATAATTTTTTTATTTCCAACAATTTTTGAAGTTATACTTCTTTACGCGCGATATGAGGGTGAATTTTTATATGTTAAAACCTACGATCCCGGCGCATGCGCATTATAACTTTGTACTGATTGGATGTTCAAATGACATGTCAAAAATTATCCAATGTGGCAGCTGTAGCGCAGCTGTGGTTTGGACGGTTGACGGTTTGGTTATGTATGGTTGTTGCGCTTTAAAATTTGTGGGAAGAGAAACAACAAAGGTTAGCTAATAGTTATACTGCCTTTTTAAATAGTTTTCATATTATATTTTTGAAGTTATACTTCAAAATGTTTTAATTTATGTATGTATCAGTCCAGAAAATCTGTGGAAAGAATATATTAGTATTTTTAAATATATTTTTCTACAAACGTGTTAAAATTGCAATTTTTAGGACTCCATAGTAGCGTTAAAAATGCTACTTTAAGGCACTAGTGCTTTAAAATTTTTAAGGCACTGCAGTTAAAAGTGAATTGTCAAATTGTGAAACGTCAAAATATTTATATTTCATTTATTAACATTAATATTAATAATACAACTTGCGCAATTTGAAAAAGGTGGTTTAAAAGGTTTTTTATTATAATTTTGTGTCTTTGGATTTGTCTTCCTTGGGCGTAAAATAATAAAACATCTATTTTTATATTTCACTTGTCACCGTGATGTATAATTATGTATATCTGAAAGGTAAGTAGCATGCGGCTTGATGGCCTTGTTGGTAGAGCATTGGACCAGAGATCAAAAAATCGCGAGATTGCGGGTTCAAATCCCGGACGATTCATATGTTTTTCTTTTTTTTTAATATTTGGCATTGTTAAGTTTTGGTTCATTTTTGGTAATTATTGTTAATTTTTTGTATTGTAACTGTTAAGTAGGTATATTTATTTCGTTGAAATTATATTATAATAGAAATATAACTTCTTACGTGCGTACAAAGTACACACACATTCTTTTTTTTAGATAATTTGGATCATTCTGAGCAAAAAAGGCCTCCTGTTATTTTTCTCTAAAATTGATTGTTGTCGAGTTATACAGGATTAAAAATTTGAAAAATGCGAAAATGGCCATATTCAAGGCTTCATAACTCGATTAAAAATGATTATTATGAAATTCAAAAAGTGACAAAATCAAGATTCAAATACCTTCTTCAGCGTCCTGAAGAGATTTTTGTCATTATTTTATTACAAAGCTGTTATTTTTAGTTATTAAAAATTAGCGGTATAGTCAAACTGTATGGTCGCCCTCGTTAGCGGAACTATTTCGATTAGATTTTTTTGCACAAACTTACTCAAAAAGAGGTCTTTATAACATATCCACAGGGTTTCGGGCGGTGCCGTGGTCGAAAAATTTTTTAAACAATTTTTTTTAAACAAATGCACAAAAATAATTTTTATATTTCCAACAATTTTTTTTAGATAATTTGGATCATTCTGAGTAAAAAAGGTCTGCTGTCATTTTTCTCTAAAATTGATTGTTGTCGAGTTATACGCGATTAAAAATTTGAAAAATGCGAAAATGGCCATTTTCAAGGCTTCATAACTCGATTAAAAATGATTATTATGAAATTCAAAAAGTGACAAAATCAAGATTCAAATACCTTCTTCAGCGTCCTGAAGAGATTTTTGTCATTATTTTATTACAAAGCTGTTATTTTTAGTTATTAAAAATTAGCGGTATAGTCAAACTGTATGGTCGCCCCCGTTAGCGGATCTATTTCGATTAGATTTTTTTGCACAAACTTACTCAAAAAGAGGTCTTTATAACATATCCACAGGGTTTCGGGCGGTGCCGTGGTCGAAAAATGTTTTAAACAATTTTTTTTAAACAAATGTACAAAAATAATTTTTTTATTTCCAACAATTTTTTTTTAGATAATTTGGATCATTCTGAGCAAAAAAGGTCTCCTGTCATTTTTCTCTAAACTTGACTGTTGTCGAGTTAAAGGCGATTAAAAATTTGAAAAATGCGAAAATTGCCATTTTCAAGGCTTCATAACTCGATTAAAAATTATTATTATGAAATTCAAAAAGTGACAAAATCAAGATTCAAATATCTTCTTCAACGTCTTGAAGAGATTTTTGGCATTATTTTATTCACTTCAGGAGGCTGAAGAAGGTATTTCAACCTTGATTTTGTCACTTTTTGAATTTTATAATAATCATTTTTAATCGAGTTATGAAGCCTTAAAATGGCCATTTTTGCATTTTTCAAATTTTTATTCGCATTTAACTCGACAACAATCAATTTTAGAGAAAAATTACAACAGACCTTTTTTGCTCAGAATGACCCAAGTTATCTAAAAAAAAATTGTTGGAAATGAAAAAATTATTTTTGTGAATTTGTTTAAAAAAAAAATTGTTTAAAAAATTTTTCGACCACAGCACCGCAAGGCACCCTGTGGATATGTTGTGAGAACCCCTTTTTGAGTAAGTTTGTGCAAAAAAATCTGATCGAAATTGTTCCGCTAACGGGGGCGACGATACAGTTGGACTATAGCGCTAATTGTTAATAACTAAAAATATCAGCTTTGTAATAAATTAATGACAAAAATCTCTTCAGAACGCTGAAGAAGGTATTTGAATCTTGATTTTGTCATTTTTTGAATTTCATAATCATCATTTTTGATCGAGTTATGAAGCCTTGAAAATAGCCATTTTCGCATTTTTCAAATTTTTAATCGCGTATAACTCGACAACAGTAAATTTTAGAGAAAAATGACAAGAGACCTTTTTTGCTCAGAATGACCCAAATTATCTAAAAAAAATTGTTGGAAATAAAAAAATTATTTTTGTGAATTTGTTTTAAAAAATTGTTTAAAAAATTTTTCGACCACGGCACCGCCCGGCACCATGTGGATATGTTATGAGGACCTCTTTTTGAGTAAGTTTGTGCAAAAAAATCTAATCGAAATAGTTCCGTTAACGGGGGCGACGATACAGTTGGACTATAGCGCTAATTGTTAATAACTAAAAATATCAGCTTTGTAATAAATTAATGACAAAAATCTCTTCAGAACGCTGAAGATGGTATTTGAATCTTGATTTTGTCACTTTTTGAATTTCATCATAATCATTTTTGATCGAGTTATGAAGCCTTGAAAATGGCCATTTTCGCATTTTTCAAATTTTTAATCGCGTATAACTCGACAAAAGTCAATTTTAGAGAAAAATGACAGGAGACATTTTTTGCTCAGAATGACCCAAATTATATAAAAAAAAATTTTGGAAATAAAAAAATTATTTTGGTGAATTTGTTTAAAAAAAATTGTTTAAAAAATTTTTCGACCACGGCACCGCCCGGCACCCTGTGGATGTGTTATAAGGACCTCTTTTTGAGTAAGTTTGTGCAAAAAAATCGAATCGGAATAATTGCGCTAGCGGGGGCGACGATACTCCCCGGTCTACTACTCCGTATTATATGTGCCCCACACGCACCTTAGTGTATTTTCCTTTTCTTGTCTAATTCGTTATCTGCACCTCCATCATAGACTCATATCACTACCCAGTGATCTCAAAATTGAGGACTAGACTTGCAAATGTCAGCAAGGAAAATGAAATGGCCAGAAAGAAATAAAATATGCAAAACCTGAGAGATGCAACAGTTGCAGAACGGTAGGTACTCGGAAAACAAATTATCGAGCCTTAGTGCAATCCTATTCCTTCTCTAATCAATCTCCTTTCACATGAAATTTATCAGTCTCAGTCTCCCCGACAACTGTTCTGATACTAGATGAGTATACAAGAAAAGTACATGAAGAATAAAAACCAAGAACGGTACTTAATATTGTTATATAGGTATCTATAAAGTACTAAGTACAAATAAATTAGCTTACCTAAAAATAATTATCATATTTTATTTAAGATAAGAAATACCTTCTTTATCATTTTTCAAAGACCAATAATAGGTAACTATTAAAAAAAACAAAAAATGTCATTATTTTTTTGGAACCTAATATGCTTGTTTGCTAGGTAATAAAAATAAATAAAAAGTTGGTTTTATTAGGTGATAATTGCCCATAAAACTTTTTTTACATTTTGTAAAGACCAAACTGGTTTATTTTCTTACAAGAAAATTGACACCATTGTTTGTTCTCAGTTTTTTGCTAATATAGGATGAAGGGTCACTTCTTAATTTATGCAATGGTAGAAAAAACACGTTTTTTACATTATCGTAAAACTAAATTTATTGTTTGCTTGTTCTATAGTCCAGTCTATGAATTACCAAAATGAAAGTAAATTATTTTCGGTATTATTATTTTAATTATTATTTTAATGGTATCTACTATTATTTAGTAATAATATTAATATTAATTAGTAGATTTATAATATTATTGCGGACCACAAAAAATTAAGTGGTAGAAATGTTGAACGATGGGAAAGAAGATCTATTCAGGACGAAAATAGGGGAAAAATCGAAAAATGTGTGGGGACATAAGAGAAAGTTCTAATACAATTTGGAGGAAAATGGCCAGTATTATTAGAGATACTTCTATACTAGATACTTGTATTGAAATTTTGGAAAACTTTCAGGAAATAAGTTTGAGAATAAAGAGACCTGGTGGTGGTAAACGAAGCTCAGGAAAAAATAAAAGAGAGAAGAAAATTATATAAACAGTCGCAAGGAACTAGGTCAAACACAGATCTTCAAAACCATACAGTGGCCATAAATCTACGGTATTGTAGATCCTTCCTGTTCTTCTTATTTCTTCATTTGGGATGCGATAAAGTCTAGATGTCCAACACGCTCTTCTTAGATAGTCAATTTCTACTACTTCCAGTTTTTTCTTCTCATTCATTGTCATTTGCCAAAATTCAGATCCGTGTGCCAAAATCTATTCATGTGTTTAATATAGGCCTCTCCCATTCTCCCATTTGTCTCCATTTGTCTCTGTCTTCTGTTTGCATTTTCCACGTTGAACCTGCGCTTTGCTCAATATTATCTTTCAAATTCATTTGCGGTCGACCTCTTGATCTTTTTGCCGTATATGGTCTCCAGAAGCCAATTTCTTTATTCCATCTTTCGTTGTACCCAGCCCATTTCCATTTGAATTCCAATGCATGTTCGACAGCGTCTGTTGTTCCGGTTTTGCCTTTTATACACTCGTTCCTCTTTTATCTCTCAGCGATATTCCCAACATTTGTCTTTCCATAGCCCTTTGAGTTTTTGAAGTTATACTTCTTTACCGGCGATAGAGGGTGATTTTTTATATGTTAAAACCTATCAGCCCGGCGCATGCGCATTATAACTTTGTTCTGATTGGATGTTCAAATGACATGTCAAAAATTATCCGATATGGCAGCTGTGGTTTGGAGGTAAAGGTAAAGGTAAACAAATGTATAATATATTAGTTTTATTGTTGTAAGGACAGAAACAAAAAAGTTTATAATATTGTAGTGACTTTTAAATAGTTTTTAAAAGCAACAGGTACGTAATAATTGTTAATGTATCATGGATATAAACCTTCCTATTTGATCTGCCAAAATACATAGTATGTAATACTTTTATTTATATAATTTGATTACCATCAAAATTTCTATCAATATTCACCTAATATATTGTTTTTTTACTCTATGTTTTGTTGTATTTTTTCAATTCTAAATCATTTCAATTCAAAATTAAAATAATTTGATCAATTTTCAAAATATCAAAATATCACAAGTTTAATCCGTTTAGTTAGTCGATCTTCATAAATAATGACACATAGTGTCCGTGGCTAAGCGGAGAAGGCGAATGAATTCCAATACCAACCGCTCTTATCAGCGCTGGTTCGAGTCCCAATAGAAACTTTCTTTTTTGTTTTTTTTAATACATTTTATGATTGTAAGTATATTTATTATATAATTGTATTTTCAGAAAATACGTATTTAGTTAAAACAATTTTCGACAATTAATGTTCAGACATCATTTGTGGCTTGTTTAATGTGTTTGTGTGTGTTTTATTCTTTTATTATTTTAATTTTTGGCACTGTTCTGATAAAAATGTTTGAGAAGTAGTAAGTATGTATAAATTAGTTTAATATTTAAACAAAATATAAATAAAAAGTATATTAATTTCGTTTAAATCATATAATAGAAGTATAACTTCTTACGTGCGTACAAAGTACACACACATTCTTTTTTTTATTTGATCTAAGTTGCTTTTGTTACACGTCCACGTCTGTGCCTCATAATATGTCAGAACAGGTAGAACGCATGCATTAAAAACCTTTGTTCTTAATTTTAAAGGTATTTTTGGTTTTTGATAGTATATGAGAGTTTTCCGAATACCGCCCAACCCATTCTTATTCTTCTGTTTATTTCTTTAGTCTGGTTACTTTTGTCTGCTTTATGTATAATACTTAAACCGTATATAGCCTGCCTATATAAAATAACAAATAACCAAACAACGAGCAAAGAAAGCAAAACGAAAATAATAAAATATGGGTAGGTATTACCTACCCATGAAATGAAATTAATAAATAAACTGAAAATAATAAAATATGGGTTAGTGCGGCCGATATGTGAAACAATTGCACATTTAATGATACAAGCATATAATTTGCACCACATATAATACTACACATATAAAGGTTCAAATTTAGATATGAGGCCATCTCAGATTTTGTCTTTTACAAAAATGGCGGGCGTTCAAAATGGCGGCTAGACTTATGTGTTTAATAGTACCATAACTTTTGAACGAAAAGTCCGATTTCAACCAAATTTGGTATATAGGTTTTCTTTTTGATTTACAAGAGGGATATGGTGAACCGGAAGAATCGGTTTACCAGAAGTTGTGTTTTTACTGGTTGTTTATGTAAAAATATGTTTTTTTTCAATTTTTTCCCTCTGTAAATATTAATTTTTCAAAAAGGTAATACCGCAATTGAAAAGAGCGTAAAAATATTTTGTAGAAAATATTTTGAACTTTTTAGTTATGTTAATTATCATTTAATAAATGCATAACGTATCATCACAAGTACCTATGTGTGGCAAATTCGTGCAAACATTATAAAAATTATTGTGCATTTAATGGTAGAAGCATATAATTTGGACCACATATACTACACACATCAAGGTTCAAATTTAGATATAAGGCCATCTCAGATTTTACCTTTTACAAAAATGGCGGGCATACAAAATGGCGACTATACATATGTGACTTATAGCACGATAACTTTTGAACGAAAAGTCCGATTTCAACCAAATTCGTTATATAGATTCTTATTTTGATGTGTTAGACCAAGGTCTTGAACCGGAAGAATCGATTTACCAGAAGTTGTGTTTTTCCTGATTTTTGTGTAAAAACATGTTGTTTTTTACCAATTCTTTCACCCTGTATATATTAATTTTTCAAAAAGTTAATACCGACGTTGAAAAGAGCGTAAAAATATTTTCTAGGAAATATTTTGAACTCTTTAGTTATATTAATTACCAATTAATAAATGCATAACGTATCTTAACATGTACCTATGAACCTATGTGCGGCGCATTCGTACAAATAATATAAGAATTATTGTACATTTAATGGTAAAAGCATATAATTTGGACCACACACACTACACATACAAAGATTCAAATTTAGATATGAGGCCATCTCAGATTTCGTCTTTTACAAAAATGGCAGGCATTCAAAATGAATCTACCGCACATAGATACATATGAAGATACGTTATGCATTTATTAAATGGTAATTAACATAACTAAAAAGTTCAAAATCTTTCTTAAAAAAATATTTTTACACTATTTTCAATGGCGGTATTACCTTTTTGAAAAATTAATATATACAGGGTGAAAGAATTGAAAAAACAACAACATATTTTTACATAAAAAACAGTAAAAACACAACTTCTGGTAAACCGATTCTTCCGGTTCAAGACCTCGATCTTATTCATCAAAAAAAGAAACTTGATACCAAATTTGGCTAAAATCGGACTTTTCGTTCAAAAGTTATCGTGCTATTAGTCACATATGTATAGCCGCCATTTTGAATGCTCGCCATTTTTGTAAAAGGCAAAATCTGAGATGGCCTCATATCTAAATTTGAACTTTTGTATGTGTAGTATATGTTATCCAAATTATATGACTCTACCATTAAATGTACAATAATTCTTATAATATTTGCACGAATCTGCCACATATAGGTACATCTGAAGATACGTTATGCATTTATTAAATGGTAATTATAATTAACATAACTACAAAGTTCAAAATATTTCCTAAAACATATTCTTACCCTCTTTTCAATAGTGGTATTACCATTTTGAAAAATTAATATATACAGGGTGAAAAAATTGAAAATAAATTATTTACATAATATAAAATAGTTTTACATAAAAAACCAGGAAAAACAAAACTTCTGGTAAAACGATTCTTCCAGTTTATGGCATCGATCTTGTAAATCACAAAACGAACCTACGTACCAAATTTGGTTGAAATCGGACTTTTCATTCAAAAGATATCGTGCTATTAGTCATATATGTATAGTCGCCCGTTTTGAATAACCGCCATTTTTGTAAAAGGCAAAAACTGAGATGGCCTCATATCTAAATTTTAACCTTTATTTGTGCAGTATATGTGGACCAAATTATACGCTTGTATCATTAAATGTGCAATTCTTATAATATATTGCACGAATCTGCCGCACTAGGTAGGTATTACCTACTAACTCCCGAAAAGGATCTCAAAAAGTGATAGAAAAAGTATTTTGACAGTTGATTACTGGGATTACTTTTGACTGGGGAGTAGTGGGGCAGTGGCGGCTCGTGACCTCAGTATCCGGGTAGGCAACGCATATGGTGTATAATAATATGTACATACCTATATAGGTACAGGGTGTTTGGTAAAGAATGGGCCATAGCTTAACCTTACACTCCTGAGCTTAAAATTGGTCGATTTAAGCTAACTTACCTTAGTACCAAAGTTAATAATAACCGAAATACAGGGTGTCAAACTTAAACTTTTATTTTATTTATTCTTCAATATTTCCTGACAGACATGGGATAACAACACAAAATTTGGTAGGTAAGCGGGGTTTTTTGGGATTAGAAATCTAAATTTGCCACCAAAAATGATCTATTACCCAGAGGGCGCTACATACGTCTTTCAGCGCTCATTTAATACGTTCAATTTTTTTTATCTCCCACGCCACGTACTTTTTGAATCAACATTTTTATTCTCTTAATATTTTTACTTTAAAAAGGTATACTGCATTCATCTCGCTAAGCTCAACTGTTTTCGAGATAAACGCATTTTAAGTCTGCGATACAACATAATTTTTGCATATCATTGTAGTTAGACCCGAAAAATATACTTGAAACCATAATAATTGTGCCAGTTCTCATATTTATGTTGCAAATTCCATTTGAAGAAATTTGAGATACATTTTTGTAAATTTTTATGATTTTAAGTTATTTTTCTGGTGTAACTGTAACTACAATGATATGCTGCAAAAAATTATGTTGCCTCGCAGATTTAAAATGCGTTTCTCGAAAACGGTTGAGTTTAGCGAGATGAATGTAGTATACCTTTTTTAAGTAAAAATATTAATAGAATAAAATTTTTTTTTAGAAAGTATGTAGAGTGGGTAATAAAAAAATTGAACCTATTAAATTAGCGCTGAAAGGCGTATGTGGCGCCCCCTGGATAATACATCATTTTTGGTGACGAATTTAGATTTCTCGTCTCAAAAAATCCCCGCTTACCAAATTTTGTGTTATTATCCCATGTCTGTTAGGAAATATTCAAGAATAAATAAAATAAAAGTTTTAACTTTGACACCCTGTATTTCGGTTATTATCAACTTTCGTACTAAGGTAAGTTAGCTCAAATCGACATATTTTAACCTCAGGAACCTAGTGTTAAGCTATAGCTCATTCTTTACCAAACACCCTGTATACAGTGTGTCGTATTTAAGATGAAGACACCCTTATATTTCGGCTATTAAAATAAATACAGATTTAAAATTTTGCAGTCATTGATTTTGATGGTTTACACTTTTTAAGATAGTCAACTGAAATTTAAATTTTAAACGTGGCCTATTGCGAATTCACAAACAGGACGAATTTTCAATATTTTGTTTGGCGTTAGAGATATCGCAAAAAGTTATTTGGAAAAATTGTTAGAAATATTATTCTGACCCCACATACCAAATTTCACGACAAAATTCGAACTTTTCGTTTTTTTCAGAATTGGTAGTCAAGATCCTAAAACATGCAATTGGCAGTTCGGAGATGCAGCTCGACACAACCAATGTCAAAGACTCAAAAAAATCTAGCCTACCTATAGCCCGAAAATACACGGCCAGGCAAGCGACAATACAGCCGCTGTGCTTAGCGTAATAGGCCTTGGGCCCGCATATAAAATTATTATTTATGACCACACCGTTGAAACCTTTTGTACTTGTTATTTGGATGGAGTCGGACAAATTTTGAGCTTGGCGCATTATGGTAGTGGGGCGTTTGTCTGTCAAGCGGTGACGAAGTTGTCAATTTTATGCAAGAAAAAAATTTATTACCACATTGGTCATTCTATTTTAATCAATGGATTTTATCATATAAACAACGAAAACAATTTTGTCGGACAAAAATATTGGGGCATATGACGCGTCGGACACGCTAAATATGTCAAATTTATGAAAATAATAAATTTATTACCACATCGATAATTTTAACGGTATCTATCATAAAACCTTTTTACAATAATGTGGTAACCTTGTCGGACAATTTTCACGGGGCATATGCGCAGTCGGACGCGCCGAAGATGTCAATTTCCTGAAATTTTTTTATTTACAACCATTTTTCCGACAACATTAGTAGGTTATAAGTAATTATATTCTTAATCAAAAAATCAAAGTGTCGGACAAAAATATTGGGGCAACTCGACAGTCGGACAAAAAATTTAATTTTTATTAGTAAAGTATACTTTCAAATTATGCTGGGTTCGTGCATCCCTTATCTTTACAACCATTTTTCCGACAAAAGTAGCAGGTTACAAGTAATTATATTCTTAAACAAAAAATGTAATTGTCTGACAAAAATGTTGGGGCAAACGAACAGAAAACTTAATTCTTTTAGGCTATCGACGAGGAGGTATTATCAAAAAAAAAATTTAAAACAGTGTTTCTCGGTTACTTTTGAATCGATTTAGCTAAAAATTGGTACACACACTAAGTAAAACATTTAAAAGTGTATGACGTAGAGCTGTACCCAAAATTTTCCCAAAAAAATTTCGGACAAGAGGGAAAATTTTAGAAAAATTGTGATCTGATATTTGCGTACATACTCCTTGAACAACGACAAACATCGTTCTGTAGTTTTTTTTCTCGAAATAAAAAAAAATTTCCGACACAAGTATCAGGTTATAAGTAGTTATATTCCAAATCAAAAAATCTAAGTGTCCGACAAAAATATTGGGGCAAATCCAAAGTCGGACAAAAAATTTAATTTTTATTGATAAACTATACTTTTAAAATATGCTGGGTTCGTGTATCTCTTATCTTTACAACCATTTTTCCGACAAAGGTAGTAAGTTACAAGTAATTATATTCTTAAGCAAAAAATGTAATTTTTTAACAAAAATCTTGGGGCAAACGAACAGAAAACTTAATTCATTTAGGCTATCGACGAGAAAGTAATATTAAAAAATTTTAAAAGAGTTGTCTCGGTTATTTTTGAATCGATTTAGCTCAAAATTGGCACACACTAAGTAAAACATTTAAAAGGGTATGACGTAGAGCTGTACCCAAAATTTTCTTAAAAAATTTTCCGACAAGAGGGAAAATTTTTGAAAAATTGTGATCTGATATTTGCTTACATACTCTTTGAACAACGACAAACATCGTTCTGTAGTTTTTTTTTTCCAATTAAAAAAAATTTCCGACACAAGTATCAGGTTATAAGTAGTTATATTCTATATCAAAAAATCTAAGTGTCCGACAAAAATATTGGGTCAAATCCAAAGTCGGACAAAAAATTTAATTTTTTTAATAAACTGTCTTTTAAACCTTACTGGGTTCGTGCAACCCTTACCTTTAAAACCATTTTTCCGACAACATTAGTAGGTTATAAGTAATTATATTCTTAATCAAAAAATCAAAGTGTCGGACAAAAATATTGGGGCAACTCGACAGTCGGACAAAAAATTTATTTTTATTAGTAAAATATATTTTCAAATTATGCTGGCTTCGTGCATCCCTTATCTTTACAACCATTTTTCCGTCAAAAGTAGTAGGTTACAAGTAATTATATTCTTAAACAAAAAATATAATTGTCTGACAAAAATGTTGGGGCAAACGAACAGAAAACTTAATTCTTTTAGGCTATCGACGAGGAGGTATTATCAAAAAAAAAATTTAAAACAGTGTTTCTCGGTTACTTTTGAATCGATTTAGCTGAAAATTGGTACACACACTAAGTAAAGCATTTAAAAGGGTATGACGTAGATCGGAACCCAAAATTTTCTTAAAAAATTTTCCGACAAGAGGGAAAATTTTCGAAAAATTGTGATCTGATAATTTGTGTACATACTCCTTGAACAACGACAAACATCGTTCTGTAGTTTTTTTTCTCGAAATAAAAAAAAATTTCCGACACAAGTATCAGGTTATAAGTAGTTATATTCCAAATCAAAAAATCTAAGTGTCCGACAAAAATATTGGGTCAAATCCAAAGTCGGACAAAAAATTTAATTTTTATTAATAAACTGTCTTTTAAACCTTACTGGGTTCGTGCAACCCTTACCTTTAAAACCATTTTTCCGACAACATTAGTAGGTTATAAGTAATTATATTCTTAATCAAAAAATCAAAGTGTCGGACAAAAATATTGAGGCAACTCGACAGTCGGACAAAAAATTTATTTTTATTAGTAAAATATATTTTCAAATTATGCTGGGTTCGTGCATCCCTTATCTTTACAACCATTTTTCCGTCAAAAGTAGTAGGTTACAAGTAATTATATTCTTAAACAAAAAATATAATTGTCTGACAAAAATGTTGGGGCAAACGAACAGAAAACTTAATTCTTTTAGGCTATCGACGAGGAGGTATTATCAAAAAAAAATTTTAAAACAGTGTTTCTCGGTTACTTTTGAATCGATTTAGCTGAAAATTGATACACACACTAAGTAAAGCATTTAAAAGGGTATGACGTAGATCGGAACCCAAAATTTTCTTAAAAAATTTTCCGACAAGAGGGAAAATTTTAGAAAAATTGTGATCTGATAATTTGTGTACATACTCCTTGAACAACGACAAACATCGTTCTGTAGTTTTTTTTCTCGAAATAAAAAAAAATTTCCGACACAAGTATCAGGTTATAAGTAGTTATATTCCAAATCAAAAAATCTAAGTGTCCGACAAAAATATTGGGTCAAATCCAAAGTCGGACAAAAAATTTAATTTTTATTAATAAACTGTCTTTTAAACCTTACTGGGTTCGTGCAACCCTTACCTTTAAAACCATTTTTCCGACAACATTAGTAGGTTATAAGTAATTATATTCTTAATCAAAAAATCAAAGTGTCGGACAAAAATATTGGGGCAACTCGACAGTCGGACAAAAAATTTATTTTTATTAGTAAAGTATACTTTCAAATTATGCTGGCTTCGTGCATCCCTTATCTTTACAACCATTTTTCCGACAAAAGTAGTAGGTTACAAGTAATTATATTCTTAAACAAAAAATATAATTGTCTGACAAAAATGTTGGGGCAAACGAACAGAAAACTTAATTCTTTTAGGCTATCGACGAGGAGGTATTATCAAAAAAAAATTTTAAAACAGTGTTTCTCGGTTACTTTTGAATCGATTTAGCTGAAAATTGGTACACACACTAAATAAAGCATTTAAAAGGGTATGACGTAGATCGGAACCCAAAATTTTCTTAAAAAATTTTCCGACAAGAGGGAAAATTTTAGAAAAACTGTGATCTGATAATTTGTGTACATACTCCTTGAACAACGACAAACATCGTTCTGTAGTTTTTTTTCTCGAAATAAAAAAAAATTTCCGACACAAGTATCAGGTTATAAGTAGTTATATTCCAAATCAAAAAATCTAAGTGTCCGACAAAAATATTGGGTCAAATCCAAAGTCGGACAAAAAATTTAATTTTTATTAATAAACTGTCTTTTAAACTTTTCTGGGTTCGTGCAACCCTTACCTTTAAAACCATTTTTCCGACAACATTAGTAGGTTATAAGTAATTATATTCTTAATCAAAAAATCAAAGTGTCGGACAAAAATATTGGGGCAACTCGACAGTCGGACAAAAAATTTATTTTTATTAGTAAAGTATACTTTCAAATTATGCTGGGTTCGTGCATCCCTTATCTTTACAACCATTTTTCCGACCAAAGTAGTAGGTTACAAGTAATTATATTCTTAAATAAAAAATATAATTGTCTGACAAAAATGTTGGGGCAAACTAACAGAAATCTTAATTCTTTTAGGCTATCGACGAAGAGGTATTATCAAAAAAAAAATTTAAAACAGTGTTTCTCGGTTACTTTTGAATCGATTTAGCTAAAAATTGGTACACACGCTAAGTATTACACTTAAAAGGGCATGACAAAGAATTGTACACAAAATTTTCCAAAAAGATTTTCCGACAAGAGGGAAAATTTCGGAAATTTTTTTTAAAATTTTAGAATGTCCTCTACAAGGCGGAACCCGACATCCGACGCCCTGAAGGGCACTAAGGATTATGAGAAAGAAGAAGAAGAAGGAATGTTCTCTACGTTACGTCCTTATAAATATTATAAGGTGTATTTCTACAAATTTTCAGTTTGATCTATGTAGATCTAACCGAGAAAAATTGTTTATAGTTCGCTTTGGTCTCCTTGATGCTTATTATTTTTTTATATCCCAGAAAACGGCTGTTCCCGTACATGCGACACTATATTATACAAGAAATTTTCGATTTTCTAAATGTGACTGAATTGAAAAAATTGGGCCAAATCCAATCTTAAAATATAGGAAAAGAGATATATGTCAACCATCCATTTTTTTCCAAGGGTGTGGATTTTACGTCCCATTTAGAGTCTGTTTTTCGTTCTCGTCCCCAAAACTCCCAAAAATTTAGAAAATTTAAGTCCGACTTTACAGCTTCCTTTAGTACTGAACATTACCTTTCCAAAGCATGTTTAATTTTGAAAATTCTTCTCTTCTTCTTCTTCTTCTTCTTCCTTTTATATAGACATTACTCTGTCTGTTTTTCAATGTGCCTCCAGTAAGTTGTCATTCCACCTTTTTCGTGGTCTTCCCACTGATCGTCTTCCTATTGGGGAACCTTCTCTGACCGTCCTTACTACTCTATTTGTTGTCATTCGGCTTATGTGGTCGTTCCATTCTACTCTTCTGCTTTTCACCCCATAGGCGTAACCAGGGGGTGGTTTTGGGGGTTATAACCCCCCTTTTGGATATACTTTGAGCTCTATACGCTTAACACAATTATTATTCCATACCCCCAGAGACCTTCAAGTAGACGTAACTCCCCCTTAGGATCATCCTGGTTACAACCCTGTTTCACCCAGTTATTAATGTTGTCCACCTTGCATCTCCTTCATATATCTGCACTTCTAGCTCTATCCCACAGCGTCTTACCATCGATTTTTCGCAATGTTTTCATCTCTGCTGTTTCTATAGCATTATTTTTGTCCTTTCTGTATCAGGTTGTGTTTCTGCCGCGTATGTCATTATTGGTCTGATGACTCTTTTGTAAATTCTGCCTTTCACTTCTTTTCTGATGTTTTTATTTCTCTATATTGTTTCATTCAGGCAACCTGCGGCTTTGTTTGCTTTATTCACCTGATCTTCCACTTTTGTTTCGAGCTTTCCGTAGCTGCATAGTGTGATGCCTAGATATTTAAACTCCATGACTTGTTCTATTATTTGACCCTCCAGCTCTAATTTACACCTTATTAGATCTGCTGTTATAACCATGCATTTAGTCTTTTTTAGGGAAATTTACATGTTAAATTTTCTAGCGGTTATACTAAATTCGTGCAGCATACGTTGTAAATCATCTTCACTTTGAGAGATTAGTATTGCGTCGTCTGCATAGCAGATTATTTTAAGTGGTTTTTCTCCCATTTGGTATTCTTTTTTTGTTCCTACTTTTTTTATTATTTCGTCCATGATCAGGTTGAACAACAGAGGACTCAGAGAATCTCCCTGTCTTATCCCATTGTAATTTTGAAAATTGTATATACCATTCAAAAGTTACCGATCTCAGAAATTTTATTCAATTTCTATTTAAAAAGGGAAAAATGTTTTTTCTCAAAGTTCGCATCACCCCGTGGAATATTCTAGCATCTATAAAATACTAAAATTAAAACCTAACTATAGCCTCATTCCTTCTCAACATTCAGTTTTTTCATTCATTCGTTTATGTTGGATAATAAAAAAGTTAAGGACTTTAATAACTAGCCATGTTTTTCATAGACAAAGTGTGTTTTTAAATGGCAAACTTTAAGGAGTAATTGTGCATGAGAAAATAAAGTCAGTTTGCTTTACGAGAAAAACGTATGTCCACAAATGCATCGTTTCCGAGATAGGGGGTGTTGAAGTTTTTCTGACGAACTGACGATTTATTTATTGCTTTAAAACCAGTTGACCAGTTGGTGGGTTTTAAGAGGTAGTTATTGCACATTTTTTAACTAGAGTTAAGAATTTAATATTCACCATTGGCGCGCATACGGGTAATATGAGCCGAAAAATACGTAATTTAATATGAAGTCAAAAATGTATAAAAATTAATTTTTTTTAAATTGTACCAAAACGCCCCATTATTTTTGTCCGACAAGTGATCCAATATGCATTACACATGTAAAAAAACAGTACAAAATAAAAATAACATCTGTGGTAATAAATAAAAAAATTTCAGGAAATTGACATTTTCGGCGGGTCCGACTGCGCATATGCCCCGTGAAAACTGTCTGACAAGGTTACCACATTATTGTAAAAAGGTTTTATGGTAGATACCGTTAAAATTATCCATGTGGTAATAAATTTATTATTTTCATAAATTTTAAGTTATTTTTCGGGTGTAACTTCAATGATATTATGCTAAAAATGATGGTGTATCGCATATTTAAAATGCGTTTATCTCGAAAACGGTTGAGTTTAGGAAGATGAAAGAAGTATACCTTTATTAAGTAAAACTAATAGGAAAATAAAAATTTTAATGTCAAAATTATACAGAGTGAGGGATAAAAAAAATTGAACGTAATAAATGAGTGCTGAAAGGCATATGTGACGCCCTCTGGGCAATGCATAATTTTTGGTAAGGAATTTAGATTTCTCGACCCAAGAAACCCCCAAATATAAAATTTCATGTTGTTATCTCATACCTATCAGGAAATATTAAATAATAAATAAAAAAAAAGTTTAACTTTGACACCCTGTATCTCGGCTCTTATAAACTTTGTACTAAGGTAAGTTAGCTTAAATCGGCCTATTTTAACCTCAGGAACCTGAGGTTAAGCTATGGCCCATTCTTTACCAAACACCCTGTATGCATAAAAATTACTTCTTCTTTTAATTGTACCAAAACGCCCCATTATTTTTGTCCGACAAGTGATCCAATATGCATTACACATGTAAAAGAACAGTACAAAATAAAAATGACATCTGTGGTAATAAATAAAAAAATTTCAGGAAATTGACATCTTCGGCGCGTCCGACTGCGCATATGCCCCGTGAAAATTGTCCGACAAGGTTACCACATTATTGTAAAAAGGTTTTATGATAGATACCGTTAAAATTACCGATGTGGTAATAAATTTATTATTTTCATAAATTTGACATATTTAGCGTGTCCGACGCGTCATATGCCCCAATATTTTTGTCCGACAAAATTGTTTTCGTTGTTTATATGATAAAATCCATTGATTAAAATAGAATGACCAATGTGGTAATAAATTTTTTTCTTGCATAAAATTGACAACTTCGTCACCGCTTGACAGACAAACGCCCCACTACCATAATGCGCCAAGCTCAAAATTTGTCCGACTCCACCCAAATAACAAGTACAAAAAGTTTCAACGGTGTGGTCATAAATAATAATTGTATATGCGGGCCCAAGGCCTATAAAGAGTGAGACAAATGCGAATTCTGTTCGGCTACTTTTTAGAGAGCCTGCCCTAGGGTAAAGCCGTCGTAGTAATGCTACGCTACGGGGAGCGTACAATAATTATTACAACTTCAGAGATGAATTAAAAAGTAGCTTTGCTTTATTTTAGATTTTTAGATACTTCGGTATTGTCTCAAAATTTATAAATTACAGTTTTGAAATAAGTAATTTATATTAATAAATAATTTATCATTGTACATTTGAAGAGGTTAGGCGGCGCCTACCTTGCCTACCCTGACGGGCCGCCCCTGTAGTGGGGAGACTGATTTTCATGTGCAATTAAGATTGCATCAGGGCTTGGTGCTTAGCTCTTATTTATTCTTATTAATATTGGATCAATAATTATTATTAATAACACCGAATTTACAGGGTAATGTTCCATGGTGCTTAATGTATGTAACGTTCTAAGACGCAAGACGCTGAGAGCGAGTTGGAACAAATATTGGAACACTGGAAACAAGCTCTTGAGAAAAAATTAAAACTTGGTAAGCCAAAAACAAAGTTTGGAATGTTCATTTAAAGATGGACTTAACTATACCTACTACAAATTAAATGATATCTTTGGATGGTGAAATTATTGTGAACAGTACCTACCTATTTGTTTTGAGTATGTTAATGTACAGCTGCGGTCACTGAAAAGTTTACACCTTCACTTTTATATTTATTTTGATTTATTTTTTGATTTATTTATTTACCTTTTATTTTGATTTTTTAATTTTAATCAATTTATTCTGGGCTCACCACTGATAATTACTGTCATTTTAACGTAAAACGTGCGTTTACGAGGTAAAAATTCAAAAAATCGGTTACTACATATGTAAGGGCGTAAAGTATTCGATGGCCGCAGCTGTACGTACATACCTACCTGGGATTTGTATTAGGTACAGAGTAATGGAGAAATAAAAGGAGATGCATGCGTAGAATTAGGGTTGTATGGATAAAGTGGAAGAAAGCGAGTGGTGGGTTATGTGACAGAAAAGTTCCAATGACATACTGAAGGGAAAGACTGAAAAGCTGAAATCTAGTGAGATATATAAATTATATAAAGACCAATTGATTAAGATGAACAGGACATGTGATACGCAGTAACAACAATAGCCTTATAAACAATGTGTTTTGGGGAAGACCAGATGAGAAAAGGTGTGTAGGACGGTCTAGAAAAAGGTGGAATGATGCAATCAGAGAGGGTCGGGTCTGGGGATAATGGGAGTGGGATAAAGGGAGAAATTTAAGTGATAGAGGACTGACAAACATAAAAGGCATTAAAAACGCGGCAAAGGCGCGAGTTTCTAAGAGTTCTAACGCCATTGATGATGATAGTTTCTAATAGGTAGTTTTCTCATAGTTAGAGTGATCAATATTGATAAGTATACTACAAGAACGAAACTTATCGAGAAATTAAATTAGGGAAGTGAACTCTTCAAAGGCACAAAGACAAAAGTAAGGATGATGCATGACTTTCGTTAAACGTTAGATCACACCACTGCAACATAAACATCAAAAATGAACACTCAAAAAAATTTAGTTCGTAATATTAGATAATTAACAGTGATTATTGAATAGTATTTCGTTGTAAAACAATTTCATTTTTTGTTTCAACAAACTTTTAGACAATGACGAATGTATTTGGTTAACATAACATCCATAAAGATCGGACGTCTGCGCTGGATGGGCCATGTTGAACGAATGTTGGAGACCGAAACACCAAAACATATAATGAAGCAAATACCAGTAGGGAGAAGGTCAAAGGGAAGACCCAAACTTAGATACATGGAACAAGTGGAACAAGATCTGAAAACACTAGAGATTACCCACTGGAAGAACAAAGCAAAGAACAGAACAGAATGGCGGAAAATCCTAGAACAAGCCAGGACCCAAAAAGGGTTGTGGAACTACTGATGATGATGAATGTATTTGGTTATTGTCACAATGATTGAATAATAATTGTGAAAATAACTAGAGTATGTACATTAATCAATAACACTCAATTTATTCAGCCAATAACTTAGTTTCGTATATTTAATAAATAATGTTAATTCTGGCAGCAACTTACTTTCTTGATTTCGTAGATGACAAGCAATTACCTTGGTTTATCGTGACAACGTACAGATTTCATTAAAACAATGTACAAATGTTGTTAATATAGAGTAATAAGTATATGATTATTGTATAGATGTAAACTGATTG
Organism: Diabrotica virgifera virgifera; assembly: GCF_917563875.1. Lineage (NCBI taxonomy): Eukaryota > Metazoa > Arthropoda > Insecta > Coleoptera > Chrysomelidae > Diabrotica > Diabrotica virgifera. Next base: position 9,809,541 of record NC_065447.1, read on the forward strand.
TTGTGACAACGAATGCATTAATCAATCAAATACTGCGTTTAATAACCACAATCAATGCGTTAATGGTGACAATAAACGTAGTTGTTGAGACAATAAATCTTTTGCTTGACCATTTGAAATGTAACGGCTTTTCCTTATCGTGATACCCCTAGCTTCTCTATGTTACCATTGTTTACAAAGGAATTCTTTGTTAAACAATGCTGTTACCTCTGCCCAAGTGCCGAATAATAATTTCATTTCGTTTTCAAGTGTAGTCCGTAGTAGAAGGAAGTTTTCGTGTGTCTATTATCGTGAAATTTCGGTCGAATTCTTTTTAAATTTTTTTCGAATCCTGAGAAAACTAATTAATATTTTTGAAAAATTTAAACGCAGGATAAAATATTACAGTATTATCGAGGGTCTGAAGTCCCTGAGAACTTCTATAATGATTATTTTAATAAGTCACAGGGGTGAAAAAGAGAAAATTTAGTATGATTTTTAATTTCAAATATACCATTCAAAAGAAACTTTAAGGAACTTTCAGCCCTCGGTAATAATGTAATCTTTTATTCTGCGTTTAAATTTTTCAAAACTACCTATTAGTTTTCTCAAGATTCCAAAAAATGAATGCGTTTAAAAAGAATTCGATCGAAATTTTGCACTTACGCTCTCAAAAAGGATTAAAGTGTTATACATTTTTGGAATCACTATTTCAAACGCTTATAAATGAGCTGTCACATGATGTACTTTACCATTAAAAAAAATCAAAGTTATGCCTGTCACCTGAAGAGGGATCGTGTAAAGTTCGAAACATTGATGTTATAATACATGTACTTTGATTATTTTAAAAATCGACCTGTCCGAGCGTTTTGCTTATGTGCTAAAAATAAATAAGTTAATAATCAGGGAGGGGGGAGTGTAACACTTATTCCAGCGCACTGAAACATGATATGATTTCTCATATTATGAGAAATCACACAGTGTAAGTAAAGTCATTATAAATAAGTACATTCAGTAATTTATTAATATAAAATACGTTCATAGTAGGAATGAACGAAACTGATTGTAAGAATAAATAATAGAATTGCTTGTAAGAATAACCGTATTTATTATTGTGCGAATGAACGGAATTAATTGTAAGAATAAAAGGAAATAATTGAAGAAATAAACGAAATATGTACGTTAGGAGAAATAATACTGTTATTGACACAACGAATAGTCTTCGTCGGTCAATTAACGACGTTGTTGTTTCAATGAATAGTACCTATTCGTTGACTCAATGAACAGAGTTCGTAATATTAATAAAGTGATATTATGGTATACATAATGAATGTTCATCCATTCAATAAACGTAATACCTACATTGGCTCAACTAACTAAAATAATGAATTGATGAACATCGCTTTGTTGTTCCAATAAAACCAAGAATTGGACAAATTTTAAGTATTGCGTTTGTTGTCTGAATTCTGAATTAACATTTTTATTGATATTACGTACCTTTTTCGTTGAGTGAATGTCAAAATCGGCAAATGTGAGACATGTGACCAATTACCTGAACAGTAAGACAATTTGTAGGTCATCATTTAACAAAATCACTAGATTTGGAGTAGGTACACACAAAGATACCTAAGATATTGGCGACCAAACTGAAGAGCCTAAAGATGGATAGTCAGATGGTCTATGATCTTCGGGAACAGTTGGAGGCTGGATAACGAAGTACTATAAGTGACAGCATTGGATATAAACTAGACGAAAGGACGAGATCTATATCTAGAAATAAATAGGTATACCTACTTAAATAGGTAGTACCTAAACGCAAACCAATAGATGAAGGTTCTATAAAAGACATATTTATTACCTATTGCCTACCAAGAAAACCACACAATATAGTGTTTGAATAGGTGCCTAGTTTGAATATCTACTTAGTAGACTAAGTACAAGTTAAACATAAAACATAGTGAAATAAAAAACATGTTTAAATAATATGTTTCTTTTGTGTATCTTTTCTTCAACAAATATTTAGATTTACTGTTGTTAAGCAGTTCTTAATAACCTTAAATTTGAAATGTGCCTTTAAAGCCAATTTGATTGTTTAAATATGATTCTTGTACTTTACAGCAGGGTTAATAATGTTAAAACCTTACCTTTGTATGACAGCTCAGCTCACATGGTACCTATAATCCGACAGATAAAAACCAAACAGTAGTAGTTCATCAACAACACTTTTTCCCGCGTTGCTGTCATCAGCCACCACGAACTGAACTGCCCAGCGCAACCTCCCAATCTTCATTAAGCTGCCTTCACCCAGAGCAAGCTCTCCATTGTCTTTCGACCGTGTCCCTTCTCGCAACGTACACAAAACTTTTGTGTTGCTAAAAATAAAGTAAAAGCCTTAGAATAATTTCTACCAGGGCTTTATTGATATAATATTTCCACTTGCGAGCGATCTTTTTGCCTAGCAAAAAAATAAGCGCTGGGGCGGTGACTAGGCGTCCTGTAGCCGTCATGGTGCATTAGTGAAAGAGGGAGGAGCGTCGCTGTACATTGAAGGAGATTGGTGGGGCGGTGAGAGGGAGTGGCAAGAGTTTACAGAATCGCGCAGATCACCGCTTTAATTGCTTGGTTCCCCTGCCCTAGCGAGCCGACTGTTTTCACTAGTAACATTGTGTCTCGGCAAGAAGCAACATACACTGTTTTTACTTAATCTCTGTGTAAACCACCCTATGTTGTGTATCATAATATTAAGTGAGCTCCGACTTGTTTTTGGAAGATTGATTGGAATGAAAACACAAAACGTAACGTACTGTTGAAATAACAGTCGGTGTTTTCCTTTTAGAAAACTCCTGACACTTTTCGATTACAACTTGCCCAAGTTTTGTTTATTTTCTTTCGCTGCGGGACGTGTTTATACAAACAACTAGTGGAAAAACATCATGCATACTATATTTTCTGAGCATCCGACGGCTTACAACCGCTACAGCAGCTACAGTAGTTCGGCTTCAGCAGCTATAACAGCATCGAATCCGTACGCGTACGAGCAGTACTCTCGGTACGGGTATCCTTCACCATGGCACCATCAACAACATCCCTTAAGCACTGCCAAAGACATGGTGAAGCCTCCGTACAGCTACATCGCTTTAATCGCCATGGCTATACAGAACGCACAAGACAAAAAGATAACTCTAAACGGCATTTACCAATTCATCATGGAACGATTCCCGTACTACAGAGAAAATAAACAAGGTTGGCAAAATTCCATAAGGCACAATTTAAGTCTGAACGAATGCTTCGTGAAGGTTCCTAGAGACGACAAGAAACCGGGCAAAGGCAGTTATTGGACCTTGGATCCCGACTCATACAACATGTTCGATAATGGTTCTTACCTCAGAAGACGAAGGCGATTCAAGAAAAAAGATGCTCTTCGGGAAAAAGAAGAGCAGCTGAAAAGACAACAAATCCAGTCCGATTCTCCTATAAACAAACGCGAGGAGAAGCCTTTAGAAGATATCAAAAGCAAGTTGGAATGCAAGCCTAAAAGGGAGCCTAATACTGAATTGAGCCATTGTATGAGTACGAAATATGGCGATCCTAAATCGGTGATAGTTCATCAGGAACATGTAATGAGTGACGTTACGGCCAGTCTGCAGGCTATGGACAGTGCGGCGGCATTTAGTGTGGACAGTTTGATGACCAGTAGAGAACAGGCGATTAGTTACAGTAATTCTGCAAGACTGCATTCATCTGGAGGTATGTACACATGCTTTAAAACATTTCACTGTATTATAATACCTATATTATTTTACTATATGAGAGACCTGCGATTATTTTTCTGTCGTTATTTCCTCTCTAGCTTGCCAGTCATCGCTTAATGTTCGTTTTTGAGCACTTTTCATTTCTTCAGTTCTTTGGTATTTCTCTTGGCACATTTTTCTTCCCTTGGTCGCAATTTCGTTAGTTGTCCTTCTTTATTTCGTTCGCATACTTATATAAGTTCAAGACGCATTTTTGTTTCTCTATTGCCTTAATTGCTATGTAGGTATCAGCTGTCTTTGTTCAATTTTTGTTTCTTCTTCTTATGGTGATTTCTTTATTACTGAAGGTTGATAATAACTACAGCAAATTGCTCTCTATCTTGAGCTGTTCTTAGTATCGAATGTGTGTCCATGTATGTCCAGTTTCTTGCGTTCTTCAGCCAGGAGCATTTTCTCCTCTCTGTACCTCTTCTTCCTTCCACTTTCCCTTCCATTATGAGTCGTAAAAATTTGTATCTTTCTCCTGTGTAAATTTTTGTTTAAAAATATTTATTTTAAGAATAAAGGTGGGTTTATATCGTCCGACACGGCAACGATTCGATTCTGATTTCTTATAGGTACCTACCATTTACACGATCAGAATCAAATTAGTTTTAGTTAGTAAGCTTTACTTTTACTATAAATACCTACCAGTGGCGGCCCGTGGCTTTAGGGACAGGGTCGGCAAGGTTTTTTCTCCTCAGATAGGTATGTCATCTAATTAAAAGGCTTCAATTTCATAGAAGATTTTTGGTTTTTGTTTTTTTTTATTTTTTTTTATTTTTTTTTGTAAACCTGTTTATAAATTAACTCTAGTCTATGTTGTTTCGAAGTAGCAAAATGGGTTATAACGTCATTGTAAAATTTATTATTGTTTTGGAGAGGTTTTAAAAGTTTTTTTCTATTGACATTTGAGACAAGTTTGACATTCTCTCTTGTTTCATGGTGTTTCGACAATACGTTTTGACTTTTTTGAGACAAGAGAAATCCCGTTCATTTGAGGCAGAATTTGCCCACATTTGAGCACAATAATTTATTAAATTCGGGAACAGTTTGTTGTACTTAGAATTGCAGTAGGTATATAAAATTAAACATATTTTGTATCCCACCTTCCGAAAATATTTAGATCAGCATATAAAACTGTTAATCCATTTTCTTATTTTATTTGAATAAAGAATGATGGATAATTTTTAATGAACTTGTCTAATAGATATTTTGAAAATTCCTTGTAAATAATAATTGAGTTATCCTTCCGCTCAAAAAGGTCCGGAACATTGTTTAAATAATCAAAATGTCAAAAAATTAAGAAAAACTTCGATTTTTTTCTTCGTTTTTTGATTTTAACTTGCAAAGTATTCACTTCTGAGAAAAGTTACACTGACATAAAAGTTGGGTAACTAAATTTCCTACAATATAGGATTGGTTAAAAATTTTAAAAAGTGTCATCCTTGTTGCAATACAGCAATAATTGCGAAAAAAACATAAAAAATAAGTATTCGCATTTTACGTTTTTCAACCATTTATGCTAACACTTACGACCTTCATATTTTAACCAGAAAACCTTTATGATATAATAAAACAATACTGTAAATTTCATTAAGATCGATTCAAAACATTTTGCAAAATACTGACAATAAAGCAGATAGTAAGTTGGTTTTTTTTTTACATATAGAAGAAAGGTACAGTATTCTTCTATACGTAAAAATAAATTCAACTTGCTGTCTGCTTTATTTTCAGTTCTGCAACATTTTGAAAAAATTAATTTTTTTGCGAAAGCTGGATTGCAAAATTTATCTTGCAAAATGTTTTGAATCGATCTTAATGAAATTTACAGTATTGTTTTATTACGCAACTTTTATGTCAGTGCAACTTTTCTCGAAAATGAATACTTTTAAAGTTATAATCAAAAAATGAAGAAAAAATTCGAATTTTTCCTTTATTTTTTGACATTTTGATTATTCCAACAATGTTCCGGACCTTTTTGAGTGGGAGGATAACTCAAATATTATTATATAAGTCACCTCTCAACGTCCAAATTAAATCTCAACGTCCAAGTACGTGTTTTGTTGCCGTTTGCAGATCACCGCTGTGCTCGGCAGACTTGCAGTACTTGTCAATCAAATAAATACGGGGAATGTATAATTGGTTGTCTATCGGCTAATATTCCATAGCGTCTTATTACAAGCAAATGCTCAACTGGGTACGGCTAGCCGAAGCGGGCCATGAATTCACACAACCGCAGTCGGGTGTATGGCTGGCTAGGATCCTTAATTTGGAAAGTCTCTTACGCACAGTGCACACGGATCACTTAACGTATCAGATCGTTCGAATTCTTTTAAAAACAATGAATAAAATTTAGTCTGTATTATCTCAGATATTTATTTCACAGAAACGAATATCATCAACTCTGATTAACTTATATATTTAAAAAAATCTATAATGTGTCCATAAATGTGTGGGTCGGCACTGCCGACCCTGCCGGCCCTGACCTGCCGCCACTGATACCTACATTGTTTTAGTGTTTTTGTTTGCAAATATGAGACAGTGTTCTTCCAATGATTGTGAATAAATAAGAAAGACCTGTGGTGTTGTTTTTTTCATTTTCGATTTAATAACGATAACAGCTCTGTGAAGTTGGCACCTCTAAATACGATTTTTTCAAAAAAAATGTTTTTTTAATTGTCTATCAAATGTCCACTCTTGTCCAGCAAACAATTTTTTTTGTCCACCTTTTGTTTACGAGATACTAAAAAAAACGTGAAATAAGGCCCAACACCCCAAGTCAAAAAAACGTCGTAAAAACTGATACGTTTGATTGTCCAACTGTTGTCCACACTTGTCCAGGCATTTTTTTTAATTGTCCACCTTTTATTTATTTAAATTAGCAATAATTATCGTTTGCTAGTAAAAATGCCAAAAAAATAAGAATTTTTGGAAATTTTTTTCACGTTTGATTGTCCATCGAATGTCCACCCTTGTCCAGCAAAAATTTTTTTTTGTCCACCTTTTGTTTACGAGATACTAAAAAAACGTGAAATAAGGCCCAACACACCGAAGTCAAAAAAACGTCGTAAAAACTGATACGTTTGATTGTCCAACTGTTGTCCACACTTGTCCAGGCATTTTTTTTTAATTGTCCACCTTTTATTTATTTAAATTAGCAATAATTATCGTTTGCTAGTAAAAATGCCAAAAAATAAGAATTTTTGGAAATTTTTTTTCACGTTTGGTTGTCCATCGAATGTCCATCCTTGTCCAGCAAAAATTTTTTTTAGTCCACCTTTTGTTTACGAGATACCAAAAAAACGTGAAATAAGGCCCAACACACTGAAGTCAAAAAAACGTCGTAAAAACTGATACGTTTGATTGTCCAACTGTAGTCCACACTTGTCCAGGCATTTTTTTAATTGTCCACCTTTTGTTTATTTAAATTAGCAATAATTATTGTTTGTTAGTAAAAATGCCAAAAAATGAGAATTTTTGGAAATTTTTTTTCACGTTTGATTGTCCGTCGAATGTCCACCCTTGTCCAGCTAAAAGTTTTTTTGTCCACCTTTTTTGAAAAATATAGTTTAAAATAATTTTTCGGACTGGGAAAAAGTGCAGTTTTCCGAATTCGAGATAAAGTCGTCAAAACTGACAGGTTTCGATTGTCCAATAGTTGTCCACACGTGTTCAGGCACAAACGTGTTCAGGCACAAATATGAAAAAAAATTTCAAAAATAGTATATTACATAACTAGGACTTGTTTTATTTACGAGTGTGAAGTTTGTACCCAGAGGCGAAGCCGAGATTTACAATCATACGAGTAAATATTAGATTTGTTTTTTTCTTCTTGACATTTTTATTAAAAAACTACAACTATTCCTATAATGAAGAAAAAAGTTGAAAAGTAAAAAAAATGCCTGAACACGTGTGGACAACTATTGGACAATCGAAACCTGTCAGTTTTGACGACTTTATCTCGAATTCGGAAAACTGTACTTTTTCCCAATCCGAAAAATTATTTTACACTATATTTTTCAAAAAAGGTGGACAAAAAAGCTTTTAGCTGGACAAAGGTGGACATTCGACGGACAGTCAAACGTGAAAAAAAATTTCCAAAAATTCTTATTTTTTGGCATTTTAACTAGCAAACGATAATTATTGCTAATTTAAATAAATAAACGGTGGACAATTAAAAAAAATGCCTGGACAAGTGTGGACAACAGATGGACAATCAAACGTATCAGTTTTTACGACGTTTTTTTGACTTCGGTGTGTTGGACCTTATTTCACGTTTTTTTAGTATCTCGTAAACAAAAGGTTGCCAAAAAAATTTTTTGCTGGACAAGGGTGGACATTCGATGGACAATCAAACGTGAAAAAAAATTTCCAAAAATTCTTATTTTTTTGGCATTTTTACTAGCAAACGATAATTATTGCTAATTTAAATAAATAAAAGGTGGACAATTAAAAAAATGCCTGGACAAGTGTGGACAACAGTTGGACAATCAAACGTATCAGTTTTTACTACGTTTTTTTGACTTGGGGGTGTTGGGCCTTATTTCACGTTTTTTTAGTATCTCGTAAACAAAAGGTGGACAAAAAAGATTGTTTGCTGGACAAAAGTGGACATTTGATGGACAATTAAAAAAATTTTTTTTTTAAAGAATCGTGTTTGGAGGTGCCAACTTCACAGAGCTAACGATAACCACGATGATGCACATGCACCATTTGTCGTCTGTAGAAAAATAGTTTTTCCACTATGCAATAATAATTAAACTGTATAAGGATCTACGACTATATAGCTGTCATTGTTCGTTCCCTATCATGTTAGCCTTGTTTTTCTTTTGTAATTTTAAGTTTCTTGGTAGGTATTTTACGGCCTCTTTATTTCTTGAGTATGTTCATCTCTTTCTAGGACACATTTTTCATTCTTTTAATAATTATTATTCGTGCCACAAATTACCTACCTTTCTTGTTCGATACGGTTTGAAGAGTATCATTTGTGTTTGTCTTTTGTAATGTTCATTTTTATCTTTATCAATAATAATTCAAAACAAATTGTTTTATTTTATTAGTTTATTTTTATTTTATAAAGTAGATATAGTTCTGCAATCGAACTAAGACAGTCATTAATATTCAGCTCAGTGGGTTTCTATTCTTTGAGATTTAAAATTCTATCAACAAGAAATCTACCTGTGTCATAAAGTGATCCCTTGTTTATTTAAGTACATATTTCCAGCAATAATACCGCGCAGGCTGAATATTAATGAGTCTCGTAGTTCTATTGCAGAACTATATGTAATACACTTTCAAGTTACGCACACTATTAGATATTATATTCAGTATTTTTATATTTTCTAAGTGAATTTTATACTCTCATTAACTATTTTTTGGAAAATTTATTATTTTTTTCTTCGTCTCTTCTTATTCCTCCTCCTCCTCAACTTTTTTCCTTTTCAGGGGTTGCTATTTCTTACCCTTTTTCGCCACTCATTCCTGTTCATCGTTTCTTCTTAATTTAGGTAAACCTTTCTCTTCCAAATCCTCTGCTACACAATCCTTCCATCTTCTCCTCGGGATTTTTCTTCTATCCCTCAACTTCTAACAGCTCTATCCTTCGTCCCATATAGTTCTCATTTTTACGTCTGATCACCAAAACATTGCAGTCTTTGTTGTTTTGACACATTTTAGAGACTGTGGTCAGTTCGGTTCTTTCTCTAATCACATCTCTCCTGATCTCTTTCGTTCGTGTCTTCTCAGGAGCTATAATAATAAGAGAATATGATAAGGAAAGATATGATAAGGAAAAAAAAGATATGATAAGGAAAATACAAGGGGTAGAAGGAGATACAGAATGAAGAGATAATAAAAATACAAAACCTCAATGAAAAAATTTATTCCAGGGATAATTGGACTTTAAAAATAAGACATGTGACATGTTGGCAGGACCGGAATAAGTTGGTGTGCAAGAGGGTGTAAATTGGAATCCCTGACCACGAATTGATGCAAAAACAGATCTGAATGGGAAGCTTACATCTGACGATGGACGAAATAGCTGTTGATGATGATGCTATTGATAAAGGGCCTAGCCGGGTAAGATGATGAAAAGTGCCCCAACTCGATTCGAATTCCATATAGGTCACCGTTTAGCAAATATAGTGAAACTAACTTTCTGAAATTTTTAGCCCCCTAGGTGGTCATGTGACCCTCCGAGAGCCTAATTAGGCTTTTTAAGTTTTTACTTTTTATCTCAGCCGCATCGAGAACTAGCGAAAAACGTTAAATAAAAAAGTTGTAAGCTTTAAAAAGTTCTGTCCGAAAAAAAAATTATTTTTAATTTTTGGTGGGAAATTTAAATTTTAGAACGATTTTAAAATTTTAAATGAGCATAAAACAATAACTAAGACATTCGTTTTCACGAAAAAAATATATAACGTGTATTTTTGCATAATATTTCACCCTGAATTTTTTCAAATTTTTAAAATTGGTGAAACGTACCTTTAAAAATAAAAAACCGCATTTTTTTGGTTTTTTTTTTCGTTTTTTGATACAATTTTATACATATTTTTCAAAAAAGGTAATACCGTCACTAAAATAGGTAAAAAACTGAAAAATAATTGGGGTTTGCTTAATAAAAATTTTTTGTAATCCCATCCATTTTCAATATACAGGGCGTTGAAGAAAACAACATTTTATACATTTTTTACGATTTTGCCGAAACTACTGGCAACATTGTAATAAAATTTGGCGAGTTTTAAGAGGTAGTTGTTGTACATCTTTTGACATACAATTAAGAATTTTATATTTATCATTGGCGCGTATACGGGTAATAGTCTGAACTTTTTAAAGAAAAAAGATAGTACACCACTGACATATTTCAAATTAACAAACCTTTTTGAATTCCTCGTTTAATTTGTGACAAAAAATCTATCTTCCTATTTTTTCATACGACGCGCCATTTTTATTCAAAAAATAAAAAAATCTTAACCCTTACAAAGTATTCGAACTTCTATTAGTAGTTTCTACATCTACATACGTAAACTCATACGTCCATTATAAAAACTAATTCGAATACTTTGGAAGCGTTAAGATATTTTATTTTTTTGCAGCAAAACGGCGCCTCGTATGAAAAAATGATAAGATAGTTTTTTTATCGCAAATTTAATGAGGAATTTTAAAATGATTTAAAATGATTGTTAATTTGAAATATGTCAGTGGCGTACTATCTCTTTTCTTTGAAAAGTTCAGACCATTACCCCTAAGCGCGCCAATGATGAATATCAAATCCTTAATTGTATGTCAAAACATGCACTTAAAACCCGCCAAGTTTTATTACAATGTTGCCAGTAGTTTTGGCAAAATTGTAAAAAATGTGTAAAATTTTGTTTTCTTCAACGCCCTGTATCTTGAAAATGGATGGTGTTACAAAAAATTTTTATTAAGCAAACCCCAGTTCTTTTTAAATTTTTTACCTGCTCCAGTGACGGTGTTACCTTTTTTGAAAAATATGTATAAAATTGTATCAAAAAACGAAAAAAAAAAACCGAAAAAATGCGGTTTTTTATTTTTGAAGGTGCGTTTCACCAATTTTAAAAATTTGAAAAAATTCAGGGTGAAATATTATGCAAAAATACAAGTTATATATTTTTTCGTGAAAACGAATGTCTTAGTTATTTTTTTATACTCATTTAAAATTTTAAAATCGTTCTAAAATTTAAATTTCCCACCAAAAATTTAAAAAAAAAAAATTTTTCGCACAGAACTTTTTAAATCTTACAAATTTTTTATTTAAAGTTTTTCGCTAGTTCTCGATGCGGCTGAGATAAAAATAAAAACATAAAAAGCCTAATTAGGCTCTAGGTGGGTCACATGACCACCTAGGGGGCTAAAAATTTCAGAAAGTTAGTTTCACTATATTTGCTAAACGGTGACCTATATGGAATTCGAATCGAGTTGGGGGCACTTTTCATCATCTTACCCGGCTAGGCCCTTTGGAAAGGGCCATCTAAAATTCTGAAAAATTAATTCTACGAGGGCTTATCGAATAGTAAAACATAAAGAGAGACTGAGAATCAATGAAAAGAAGATTATGAAGAATTATACTAAATTCGAAATCGAGACCAAAGTGGGTCGTTTACAATGTTACAGTTGAATAATAAAATACTTCAACTTTCAAATTTTATTTGCTTCTACAATAGGCAAATAATTTTTCAATACATTCTCGTATATTCAGCACTGTGGATTCAATAGATATTAAACATACACAAAAAAAATAATAAGGGATGTGGAACATTTAACAGAATAATGAAATGAGAGGATAGTGGCTTTAGGAAAATGAAACAGTAAACATTGACAAAGACAAATCAATAACGTTATAGTAGAGAAGAAATACCTCCAGGACCTCAAAAATTTGTCTAAATACATAATTCAACAAAGAAAACAAGCAGAGGAAGGAAATTTGTTTCCAAGATACTAAAAAAATGACACTATAGAGAAACTACATATTTTAAAAAGTGTAGAGAGAAGTTGAATATTAAATTAAACATTAAAAAAGTTGAACGATTGGTTGTCATCATTAAGTCTTCTACCAAAAACTAATTGAAACTAAGAAGATCAGTATATAAGCAATACTAAGAAAACAAAAACAATAAATCTACATAATAAGAAATTTTTCTACAGCTTTTAATATCTCTATTTAATCTCTCGCTCCAATAATCGCTCCAATAAAATCATGGATACAAGGCGGCTCAAACAAGACAAGACCTATGCGGAAACGAAATTTAAAATAAACGAGAACTTAAGGAAAGTCAAAGAAGATAGTGCGGAAACTCTGACTGTTGACCAAAAATGGGGAAAAATTCAACATGCCTTAGTATCAGTTGGAAAAGAAACACTCAAACCACTTGGAGAAAAAACAAAATCTTGGATGACAGTAGAAATTCTTGAACTTATGGAAGAACGAAGAAAACATAAAACAAAAGACCCGAATAAATACAAAGAAATTCAGAGAAACATCAGAAATAAAATTCGAGAGGCAAAAGAGAAGTGGCTCTCCGACAGATGCAAAGAAATAGAAGACCTGGATAAAAAGTATGACAGTTTTAATTTACACAAAAAAATCAAAGAAATGACAGGTTCTAGAAAAAGCACAAGAACGAATACCCTTAAAAATGATAAAGGGGATATTATTACTGACGTGAAGGAGAGATTGTGTCAATGGACCAATTACATCCAAGAACTCTTTAATGATGAAAGAGGAGAACTGTCATTAGAAATCACAGACGATACCGGACCACCAATATTAAGAGACGAAGTCATCTATGCCATTAAAAACACGAAAGAGGGTAAAGCTACTGGACCAGATGATGTGCCCATCGAATTATTAAAACTTATTGATGAAGATGTTATTGATGTAATGGTTGAACTCTTTAATCTAATATATCAGACTGCCACAATCCCCAAACAATGGCTGCAATCGACCTTTGTAGCAATTCCCAAAAAGTCAAGTGCAATAACCTGCTCGGGTCACAGAACAATATCTTTAATGAGTCACACACTTAAAACATTTTTGAAAATAATACACAGTAGAATTGTTAAAACTCTCGAATATGAAATCAGTGACACACAATTTAGCTTTAGAAACGGTATGAGCACACGAGATGCTTTGTTCGGCTTGAATGTGCTGGCCCAGAGATGCATGGACATGAATCAGGATATGTACTTATGTTTTGTAGACTTTGAAAAGGCATTTGATAAAGTTCAACATAAAAAGCTTGTAGATATATTAAAAAACAAAAATATTGACAGTCGTGACATGAACTACTACTACTACTATCGGTTTACAGCGTTCTCCGACGCCTTCCGACTCCTAACCGCCATTCTTCTCTGTTTAACCATAGACCTGGAGGGATTTCTCTTTCCTCTAGTTCTTTTTCAATTCCCTCCCTCCAGCTTCTTCTCGGCCTTCCTCTTTTTCTTCTCCCTTGTGGTGTCCATGCCAAAATCTGTTTAGGGATCCTGTCATCTGGCATTCTCTGTACATGGCCGTACCATACCAATTGTTTTGTTTTTTTGTCATCAAGTATTGTATGTGTTACTCCCATCATTTCTCGTATTCTCTCGTTCGGTATCCGATCTCTTCTTGATTTGCCTGCTGCTCTTCTCCAGAAGTCCATTTCTGTTACTAGTAACATTTTCTGCGCTCTTTGTTTCAGTGGCCAAACTTCACTGCCATATGTGATTATACTTTTAAGTATGCTATTGTATATGAGCTGTTTGTTCGCTTTAGATATTGTCTGGTCCCACAGAATGCCGTTCATCATGGATATGGCTTTTCTACCCTGCATGTTTCTGTCTTTTATAGCAGCATCGAGTGTTCCATCTTGAGTTATCTTCATGCCCAGGTACTTGTATTCATCGCAGTGTTTAATTTCTACCCCATCGTCTAATGTAATGGACTGTTTTGTTCCTCCAATACACATGGCTTCAGTTTTCTTAATGTTGACTTCGAGACCCCATTTGTTATATTCTTCTATTAGCTTCCGCGTCATGTAACTTAAGTCGTCATGATCTTGAGCAATCAGAATTTGGTCATCAGCGAAACATAGAGTGTATAGTGTTGTGTCGTCATTGAGAGGGATTCCCATGCCATTACATTTTCTTTTCCACAGCTTGAGTGCTTGTTCCAGATAAATTTTAAAAAGGGTAGGCGAAATACAACAACCCTGTTTCAATCCTTTCGTGATCTTAAATCCCTCAGACATCCTTGATCCAGTTTTAATTTTTGCAGTAGTTCCATTATACAGACTTTGGACTGCTTTGATAAGACCATGTTTAATGTTGGTTTGATAAAGGGTTGACCATAGTTTGCTGAGGGGCACACTGTCATATGCTTTTTGTAAGTCTACGTATACCAGGTGAACTTCTTTATTGACGGCTGTTTTTTTCTCAATAACTTGCGTAATAGAGTACAGGTGGTCTACTGTGGACCGCCCAGCTCTAAAGCCAGCTTGCTCCTCTGATTCGTAATCTCTATAGTCATTTTCTATTTTATTCTTAATAAGTTTCCCATACATCCTACTTATTGTGCTGTTTACCGCAATTCCTGTGTAATTTTAACATTGATCCTTGCTGCCCTTTTTGTGGATTGTTGACATGATAGATAATTTCCATTCTTTTGGTAATTCGGCACCATTTAAGCAATCTTGGAAAAGTTTTCCTGACATGAAAATTATATCTAATATATATTGGAATCAAACTGCCAAGGTAAGAGTTGACAACCAGGACACCCAAGATCAAAATACAGAGAGGAGTCCGTCAGGGTTGCGTGCTGTCTCCACTACTTTTCAATGTCTACAGTGAAGCGGTATTTCAAGAAGCGCTCTCAAATTCAATAGAAGGTATATCTATCAATGGAGAAGTTTTGAACAACTTACGTTTTGCAGACGATACAGTAATAATAACAGATAACAACAATGATTTACAGAACGTAATGCAACGCCTTAATGAACGCTGTCATGAGTACGGACTGAAGATGAATTTAAAGAAAACTAAATGCATGATCATAGCTAAATCAGCACACGCAAATATCCAGTTAACTATTGAAGATACTGTAATTGAGAGTGTGGATAACTACAAATACTTAGGAACATGGATAACATCAAATGTAGACCAAACCAAAGAAATTAAGACACGTATTGAAATAGCACGTGTATCATTCATTAAACTTAAAAAGTTTCTTTGTTGTCGGGATATAAGGTTAGAACTACGCCTAAGGATGCTTCGATGTTACGTGTTCTCTACTCTTCTTTATGGCTTGGAAGCGTGGACGTTGAAACGAGTCCATTTGAATAAGTTGGCCGCCTTTGAATTTTGGTGTTACAGAAGAATCCTACGAATATCATGGATTCAAAGAATGTCGAACGTGGAAGTAACTAGAAGGATAGGAAATCAACCGGAAATAATACTAACTATCAAAAGACGAAAACTTGAGTACTTGGGACATGTGATAAGAGGGCAAAAATACTCATTGTTACAACTTATTATGCAAGGCAAAATCCGAGGAAAGCGAAATGTGGGAAGACGAAGAACATCCTGGCTTAAGAACTTACGGGAATGGTTCGAATGCAGTAGTGCAGAGATATTTAGAGCGGCAGTCAACAGGGTCCGCATTGCCATGATGATTTCCAACCTTCGATAGAAGATGGAACTTAAAGAAGAAGATTTAATCTAAATGATTTTAGCTACTTTTTCTTTCTTCATTCGTCAATAGAAAGTCTTTCCAAGCATACCTTTTAAACCTTTTACTTCTTGGAGATCTTTCGATCTGTTTAATTCTGAAGCTACCTCTGGTTAATTTCCTGGAAGGTAGATTGCCAACTATCCCTCCATCTTTTAGGTGGTCTTCCGGGGGTCTTGAACCGGGGGGGTTGTTTTCTAGAGCAATTTTTGGGAGTCTATTCTCATCCATTCGTCTTACATGGTTGTACCACATCCTCTTGCGCTGCCTTCCTCATCTTACAATATCTTGAATTTTTCATTGCTCTCTAATGTCTGTATTTCTTACTCTGTCTCTTCTTGTTATCCCCATTATTGTTCTTAGGGTTTTCATTTCGGCAACTCTTAGCATCTGTTTCGTTTTGTTGGTGTCTTCGCGCACTTCTATGCCATATGTCATGATCGGTCGTATGCAAGTCTTGCAGATTCTAATTTTACTATCTGTGCGCATATACGGATTTGACCAGACTATCTCCCACAGATATCCTGACAATGCAGATACGTAATAGTTAAACGCCCATTACAGTGCGTTACGTAGGGGGGGGGGGTCAAAAATCTTAAAAAATCGCGTTACGTAATACTTGAACGCTCCCTTTACCTTGGATCTTTCCCTGCCCTAAATGATCAGATGCAAAAATTCATATTTTTAAGGGTGTGTCTCATAATGTGACTACGTGACCGAAATATTCCAGCCTGCGTCCTTTATTATGATATTAAAAGCCTTGTGTTTGGTTCAACCAAACAACACACCTGGTCTAAGGATCTCTCCTCATTTCTGACTCTGACTTTGTCGACCCTGCTTATTCTTAGTAGTAGTAGTTGTCTGGATATCCACATCTCAAAGGCTTCCTAGCGGTTAAGTTTACACCCTCACTTAGGGTCCACGTTTACACTTCATACAGTAGTACTGAAAATGTATGGCAATATGTCATTAGAACGCGAAGGTTCATACTAAGATTTAATATTATATAGGTAGGTACTGTCGATATACACAAGCTTCTCTACTCTGCCTAGTACGGCATCTCATATTTTTATGCTGTCACCCTGTACATATACATATAATTTTTTTTGCTAACTAAGTATCTAAATACAGGTCTGGTTTATTTGATTCATTAGATTTTGAAGGACTTCTCCGCAATTAGTCAGCACCAAGGTATCATCGGCATATCTAATATTGTTCACGGATATTCTATTTACAATAAAGCCTTCTGTTGCCTTCATTAAGGCATCCTTAAATATTTTTTCTGTATACCCGTTAACGAGTAATGATAGTATACAACGTTGTCTCACTCCTCTTTTTATATTTATTTGTTTCATCCGATAGTTTGTTCTTGTTCAACTTTACTGGTATGTGGTATACCTACATCAAATATTAGATACCTATATGGATGAAATTTCTCTTTGTAGTTCCATAACCGATATCAATCATTGGACATTTAGTCCAGAGAAATAAGATTTTTCTCGTGACACATCCCCCTCCAGGCCGAAACCAAATTTTTTGAGTAGTATGGACATCTATATTAATAGCCTTTATGTTTCCTGCAGCCGATTTTGATGATATACATAGTTATAAACAAATGAAGATCAAAAAACGGTAAATTTTCGCCTTTTTTGTTTATAACCAAAAAGTTAAGCATTTTAAACAAATTTGAGAGTAAGAAACTCATAAATCGTCTAAAAAAATTCAATAGGGCGTTTGCTGAATATGTCTATCACTATTGTTGGTTGCTTAGAAAATTGCAAAATAAATCATAAATTTTGAGTTTTTATAAATATTCATCACTTATGTAAACATTAACTTAGAACCTTCTTATTAAACGAATTGCTGAGACTTCTGGTGCTTAAATTATATTTTAAATTTCAAAGCAATTGGTCAAATAGTTTAAAAGTGATTTTAATTTGTTTATCCGAAATTCATTTTTTTTGCAACACTATAAGTCAGAAAATTATGAGGTTACAGTAAGACTTCTGACGGTTTATGGAAGAAGAACATTTATACTATTGACTTAATTTAAAAAAATGACAAAAAGTAATTTTTAAACAGTGTAAAATTATTTTGCAATAACACGTCGATTTTCTGCTTACTTATAAACAATTAGAATAACTTTTTAACCATTACCCGTAGAAAAATAATTTTTTCATATTTGGAAAGACTGAATTTTTATACACATTTAGAAAGAAAAAAATTGTCCTAGGACAATAATTAGTGACGAAGTTAGCCCCCCTTTTTTTAAATCACATGTTTTGCAAAATAATTTTGCAGTAGTTAGAATTATTTTTTGTCATTTTTTTTAATTAAATTAATAGTATAAATCTTCTTCTTTCATAAATTCAAAATTAATTTGGGATAAACAAATTAAATACCTTTTAAACTATTTGACCAATTGCTTTAAATTTTAGGGTATGATTTAAGCACCAGAAGTCTCAGCATTCCGTGTAATAAGAACGTTCTAAGTTAATTTTTACATAAGTTATGAATATTTATAAAAACTCAAAATTTATTATTTATTTTGCAACTTTCTAAGCAACCAATAAGGATAGACATATTCAGCGAACGCCATATTGAAGTTTTTTTACGATTTATGAGTTTATTACTCTCAAATTTGTTTAAAATACTTAACTTTTTGGTTATAGACGAAAAAAGCGAAAATTTACCGTTTTTTGATCTGTATTTGTTTATAATTATAACTATGTATAGAATCAAAATCGACTGCATTAAACATATAGGTTATTAATATAGATGTCCATACTACTCAAAAAATTTGGTTTTGGCCTGGAGGGGGTTGTGTCACCAACAGGATATTTTTTTCTTATTTCTCTGAACTAATTATGTCAGGTATAGAGGAGCAGAAGCCTTCAAATAATGACGTATGTATTCGGTTTTCCAAAGACCACCGAGTGAGTTTTTGATAGCTTGGTCCATATATTTTCTCACTGGTTTCCATTTTGTGTACTGGCCTCTCCTACTACTACTAGGTACTATTGGTTTACAGCGTTCTCCGACGCCTTCCGACTCCTAACCGCCATTCTTGTCTGTTTAGCCATAGACCTGGAGAAATTTCTCTTTCCTCTAGTTCTTTTTCAATTTCCTCTCTCCAACCTCTTCTCGGTTCCTCTTTTCCTTCTCCTTTGTGGTGTCCACGCCAAAATCTGTTTAGGGATCCTGTCATCTGGCATTCTCTGTACATGGCCGTACCAAATAAGATATTTTGTTTTGATCAATTATTGTATGTGTGACTCCCATCATTTCTCGTATTCTCTCATTTGGTATCCGATCTCTTCTGCCAAACTTCAATGCCATATGTGATTATACTTTTAAGTATGGTATTGTATATGAGTTCTTTTGTTCGCTTTAGATATTCTTTAGTCCACTGGCCTCTCCTACGTAGCGTAAAAGTATAATGTGATCATAAATATATACTTATATTGTAAATCTTTCCTACTTTTTACACAAAAAGGTGTATTTCTAATTCTTAACTGATCGAAAGACATCGATCGCACCTCTACTTCAAACATTCTTACCCCCCAAGTGCCCCCGTCCGCCCAAGGCGGACCGTAATAAAAGTTTCCAGGCTTATTATTTAAGTATATATTTTATAGCTGCAATACCCCAACCAGCCTCTGGACTAGATCCAATAACAAGCATCAACCGTTAAAAATTTGGCCAATCAGACAAATTTTTACACTGTAGTTTTCAGTTTAGGGTGAAATTTGGTAGTGGTAAAAAAAATTCAGGCACTAGAGGGTTAAATTCCACATACGTAAGTAATGTAAATTGTATGAGACTTTCACTTAGCTTGAACGACTGATCGTACCTTGTAGATATACCACCCCTTCTCCATATAAAAGCTTCCCCATAATTGTTTCCTGTTTTGTTCCTTCTTAATCCCTGAACCCTTTTCTGACTCGATTATAATATTGAATACGAAAAGTTTTAATGAACTCATCAACAATACTTACATAACTTATTTAAATTGAGATTTTCGTACCATGTTACGGAATACATTGCGAATTATATGCATATTCATGAAAGTTAAATGTTGATTTCCTTAATTTTTGGTTCGCAAAGTATTGTTGTTAGTCAAATGATATTTAATTGAAGGATGTATATTATTATGGTAGATATAGTCCATGGTTTAAATAACTGTCTCATAGGGACTAAAAATGAAGATATGTGATACATAAGTACAAGAAAAAAAAAACATTTTTGTCCTGTAATTCTCAGTAACTTTGGGATTTTTATTTTAATGAGAAGTCCCAAAAAAAGAAGAAAGAAATGAAATAGTCTGTTTTCAGAATAGTTTATTATAAAAATTAGTTTATTATAAAAAATTATTATAAAAATTAGGTATATCAGTAACAAATTAATCTAATGATAGGGGAGCCCAAGCGGGGATTTTTGCAGTTACTCGAGCGCGTCAGATTAGCATATGGGAGAAACCTGGTACCCTGCAGATGTACCTCTACCATATATTGGCTCAGGGGAGTTCGTTAAGGGGGGCCCGAAAAAAAAAATCTATCCTTAAAAAAACTCGAAATTGTCAGATTAAGATAAGGTAAGTTAAGTACATGCAAAAGAGTGTATATTTCAAAAATCTGACGATTTGAGCCTGGCGTAAGGAAATGGGTGAGTCCCAAAGTTTCACAAGAAAAAAGCGAATATTTCGCGAAATGAATGACAGATCGAAAAACTAAAAAATATGTGTCCAATATTTTTTAAAAATCTATCGAATGATACCAAACACGACTTCCCACGGAGAGAGGTGGGGGGTAAATTTAATATTTTAAATACGAATCCCGCGATATTTCGCGAAATGAACATCAGATCGAAAAACTGTAAAATACACTTATTCAATATTTTTGAAAAATGTATCGAATGGTACCAAACACGAGTCCCCATGGATGTGGGGTGGGGGGTTACTTTAAAATCTTAAATAGGAGCCCTCATTTTTTATTGCAGATTTGGATTCCTTACGTAAAAATAAGTAACTTTTATTCGAAACATTTTTTCGAATTATGGATAGATGGCGTTATAATCGGAAAAAACGGTTGTTGGAAATGGAAAATTAAATTAAAAAATGGCAAGCGCCCACTAAAATGGAAAACTTTACTTAACTTTTTTTGGTTTTAGGACCTACTCTTCACAACCCAATAGGTACCCAAAGCGCTCGAGTGACTGCACATTTAGCATACTTTGCTCCCCTACTATAACACTGATAGATATCATAGCATGATAATAACAGAAAACAAAACATCTAAATAAAGAAAAATCAAAGCAAAACAATAGTATGTACAGTCGGAAAAATGAAAGAATACCCATGAACGATCACATCTAAGATCACTTATTTTGTATTTGCTACCTTTTCTATAACAAACGTTTGTTATTTATAGAAAATGACAGCAAATACAAAATAAGTGATTGATGTGATCGTTCATGGGCATTATTTCATTTTTCTGACTGTAATCAAACAATACATCATACAAATTAATATAAAAGAAAATTTTCCTGATAGATACAGCGAAAGCCAACTATACGCGACAAATATAAGACAACTAGATATCAAAGAATAATTCATCATTGTCTTTGCCTTTATTAAGTCTCAAGCGTCTTTCACCAATTGTTTGATATTCCAGGAAGTTGCA
Source organism: Diabrotica virgifera virgifera (assembly GCF_917563875.1). Classification (NCBI taxonomy): domain Eukaryota; kingdom Metazoa; phylum Arthropoda; class Insecta; order Coleoptera; family Chrysomelidae; genus Diabrotica; species Diabrotica virgifera. Next base: position 9,831,218 of record NC_065447.1, read on the forward strand.
ACTCCACAATTCTTCATACTGGATGGTTAATAAAGACGACCAAACTATCTTAGCCTATGCTCTTTTCTTTCGTCATCAATTCTTAACTTAATTCTTTTTTGTCACTCCACTTATCCATCCAAGAATTCCGATTTCGGCCACATCAATTCGTTGTCTGTTCTTTATAAATACATATCAACTTTTGACTTCTGTATATATTTTTTTTCAGTTTCATTAAATTTCTCTATCACAGAATAAACCGTTTGCTTTTTTGAGAACATACAAAAAATGATTCTCTTCATCTACATATTTTATGTAGACATTTTTCTGTCTGTTTTTTCAATGTGCCTTTAGTAAGTTGTCATTCCATCTTTTTCGTAGTGTTCCGATTGATCCTCTTTCTATCGGGGAACCGTCTTTCACCATTACTACTCTACCTATATTACTACATTTCATTCGGTTTATTATGATCGTTCCATTCTACTTTTCTCTTTATTACTCAATACTACTTGATGTTCTTAACTTTGCACCTCTGTAGATGCATATTCTCAAACTATGTATATTACTTGTTGGTCTGTATGTATGTACTTCTAACTCTGTTTAATAGTATTTTACCATACATTTTTCTAATAGTCCGAGTAATGAAGCTTAAAATAGGAAAAAACCTCGCAATTTTTACAGAATGAATCGATTTGCCTGAAAATTTAAGAATAAGTAGTGGATAGTCCAAGGATCAAAATCTATATCATGTCAAAAGGCGCTTTTACTATGGGGGTAGTTGCCACCTCATCTCGGGGGTGGAAATTTTTATAATATTTTGACTGCAAGAGTTGGTAAAAATATTCATTATAAGCAAAAAACGTTCTATACATTTTTTTGATAAAATTAATAGTTTTCGATTTATTCGCTATTTTATAAGCAAAGCAAAAAACGTTATATACATTTTTTTGATAATATAAATAGTTTTCGATTTATTCGCTATCGAAAGTGTTAGTTTTATATCGAAAAAATCAATGTTTTTAATAAGTTTTCTGCTAATAACTCCAAAAGTTTTCGTTTTATCAAAACAACTTTACTTAACAAAAATGTACCTTTTAAAAAATAAACAAAACCGTTTTTTTTTTTTAATTTTCTTTAAGACCAATAGTAATCAAGCTATACTTACTTTATTATATGTTGGCTTTTCTTCGTCAAATGCTAAATATTGTATGTAGTTTCAAAGTCATTAGACGCGAAAGCTATGCATTTTTTGAGGATAACTTGTTTAAACTAATTTAAAGTATGTACTTAAAAATATCTATCTCCAGAAATCAAAAAAAAGTGTCTAGCTCAAAAATTAAGAGACTTATAAGGACAAGAATGTCAGTCCCTATTTTTTCAGCGAAAAAGTGATGACAAGCAACCCCCTAATCACCACCCTAATTAAAATTAGTCATTGACCTTATTTGGTCTTTTTTATGCATATATTATTAATAGGTTCAAGCAGTTTGACCGGCTTAGAATGATTATTTAAAAAAAAAATGGAAAAAATGGCCTTTTCTTCAGAACAACAAGATAAGCATAAGAGATACTAAACATGTTTCAATACAAGATTGTATCTTATTTAATTCCCAAGAATCTGCTTTGAAAAAAATTTTTCTATAGAAAAATTGAGTGAGCTATTGACAATTAAAACTTATAATAACATGCAAAAACCACGTTTACCAACCCTTTCAAAGTCACCTCTTTTTGCGACTGAGGATTTTAAAAACATTTAATATTAATAGGGTTATGGACTTTGTAAACACCTACAAAATTGTTTTCTAACAAACTTTTTAAGATAAAAAATAAAAAAGTTACGGTTGAAAAATCAATATATTTTTTTGAAAAAAAAGGAGAAATCCAATTGGAAGCATAATAATGTAAGTTAGCGGTGTTTTTAGTCATTGGCCTTATTTATTTTTATTTATTTATGTATTATTAATAGATTCTAGAAGTCTGGCTTCCTTAGAATAATTAGTTTTAAAAAAACTGGAGTTAAAAGCGAATAACGAATTTTTGTAGTTCGGTAAAAAATGCCATTTTCTTCAGAATAGAAAGATTAGCATCAGAGATACGAAAAAATGTTTCAATATAAAATTATAGAATATATTTATGCCCGGTTGCACCAACAGATCTTAAGCTTAAGTCGAGAATATCATAAGAATTAATATAATACAATTATAATATATTACAATAAGAATACCATAATATAGTAATAGATATGATTGAAAATAAGGTAAGAATCTAAAATTATGGTGCAACGTAAGTGATACTCAAGGGGGCACTAATTATAAGTAGATCTTAGCTAAGCTGGAGCTTAAGATCTGTTGGTGCAACCAGGCATTAGTTCCCAAAAAATTGGTTTGAAAAAATTTTTTCTACGGCAAAAATTGAGTGTATCGTATATTATGAGTATATCGAAAAACATTGAATTTTCGAAAACATTGAAGCACTTTCGATAGCGAATAAATCGAAAACTGTTAATTTTATCAAAAAAAAGTAAAGAATATTTTTTGTTTAGAATGAATGTTTTTATCAACTTTTGCGGTCAAAATATAATAAAAAATTTCCAACCCCTAGATGGGGTGGTAACCACCCCCATAGTAAAAGCGCCTTTCGAAATCATATATATTTTGATCCTGGGACTATCCACTACTAATTCTCAAATTTTCAAGCAAATCGATCCATTCTGTAAAAATTGCGAGGTGAAAAGCTTCGGTTCCTGGTCTATAAGGGTTTTTATCTCTGCTGTTTATAGCATTGTTTTTGTCTTCTCTGCGTTAGGTCGTGTTTCTGCCGCTTATGTCATTATGGGTCTGATGCAGTGTTGCCAATCGCATTTCTCTAGATTATACGATGATCGCTCGAAAAATATCCGATTTGTCACGACAAGGTACGCTAGGTTAAAAATGTTTCTGTTATTAAAATCAATGTTGCCAATGCTATTCTTTTAGTCCCCTTAACAACCATCAAATAACATAATCCGTTGTTCGTACGCCAATCAGTTGATTGTAATCAATTATCATTATGACAATTAACATAATTGATTGATTAATTAATTATTAATTATCAGTTAACGTAACAATTATTAACATAATTGATTAATTAATCAATTAATCTCGTAATTGTATTGCGGTCAAAATATAATAAAAAATTTCCAACCCCGAGATGGGGTGGTAACCACCCCCATAGTAAAAGCGCCTTTCGAAATCATATATATTTTGATCCTGGGACTATCCACTACTAATTCTCAAATTTTCAAGCAAATCGATCCATTCTGTAAAAATTGCGAGGTGAAAAGCTTCGGTTCCTGGCCTATAAGGGTTTTTATCTCTGCTGTTTATAGCATTGTTTTTGTCTTCTCTGCGTTAGGTCGTGTTTCTGCCGCTTATGTCATTATGGGTCTGATGCAGTGTTGCCAATCGCATTTCTCTAGATTATACGATGATCGCTCGAAAAATATCCGATTTGTCACGACAAGGTACGCTAGGTTAAAAATGTTTCTGTTATTAAAATCAATGTTGCCAATGCTATTCTTTTAGTCCCCTTAACAACCATCAAATAACATAATCCGTTGTTCGTACGCCAATCAGTTGATTGTAATCAATTATCATTATGACAATTAACATAATTGATTGATTAATTAATTATTAATTATCAGTTAACGTAACAATTATTAACATAATTGATTAATTAATCAATTAATCTCGTAATTGTAATCAATTATGTTTTCAGCAACCCAATCAAAGTTGACATTGACAGTAATTAAATATTTGATAATGATCAGTTGATTCCATTTCTGATTAGCGTTCGAACAACCGGCCCTTTAATCTACTGGATTCTCTATTTCACAGTTTAAAAATTTTTGTTTATAGATGAAAATCTCGTATCCTAGCTGATTATTAATTATTTTTCATGTATGTAAATACTATTTACTTACTATTATTATATTATTCGTATTTTGTATTATTGTAAGTGTCAAATAAATAAATAAATCTAAATATTTCATTATTTGGATCGTTAAATTAATTTATTATGATTATTTAAGTAAAAAAAAACACTTTTAAATATTATTTTATTAAAAGGTAATAACTACCTAAAACTAGGTACTGGAAAAATAAGTAATAGATAAATCAATACAAAATAAACTACAGCTACATTAATTGCATAGGTGCAAAATTTCTGGGCAATGCTTTTAAAATGCATTATTTTTTTCGAGGCCTGAGAAAGCTAAGTATTATTTAAAAATTTAAACGCAGAATGAAAGATTATATTATTACCGAGGGCCAAAAGTCCCTGAAGACTGCTATAATTTTTATTCTAATATGTTACAGGGGTAAATGGAAAAGAGAATATTGAGTGTGATTTTTAATTGCAAATATCTCATTCAAAAGAAACATTTTGTTTATTCTAAGGGACTTTCAGCCCTCGGTAATAATGTAATCTTTCATTCAGCGTTCAAATTTTTAAAAAATATTTATTAGTTTTCTCAGTATTCGAAAAAAATTAATACGTTTAAAGATTATTGGTTCGAAATTTTGCGCCTGCGCTCTTTTAACAACTAAAGATTTATTACAACTAAAACAATAGAAATGTATTAGACAGTCTTGTAGTTATTAAGGTATCAAAGCTATTATCCATAATACCTGTGGTACGTTCAACGTTAATGCCCGACTCAATAATTTTTATAGGCAAAAAATTTAAAGGATTTTTGAGTCCATTAGTAGATATCTAGATATTACTAGTTTCAAATAAGTAGATTTTTCTACAACCACTATTCCAAACATAGGCGTAACCAGGGGAGGGTTTTGGGGGTTGTAACCCCCCCAATTGGGATGTACTTTGAGCTCTATACGCTTAACACCATAGCCCTCGGAGACCTTCCAGTAGTTGTAACCCCCCCCCTTTCAGGTAGTTGTAACCCCCCTTAGGATCATCCTGGTTACGCCTATGATTCCAAATGCATTTTTCTGCACAATTTTATGTTAACAAACTTAATATTTTCTCACAGAATAACTGACAGTACTACTGTCACAGTAGTGTGCAGAAAAGTGACGTTTCTGTGCCGGAAAGTTCTTTTCTGCATAATACCTTACCCACCTTAACGTTTTTTATTAACCATTTATCCATTATAAAAAAGTATTTTCACAAACCAAAACTTATTTCAACAGACGAGACGTTTACTTAAGCACTGCACTACATAAAATGAAGATAAAACAAAATCGTGCGTGAATTAGCGTTCATAAGTTTAAAGACTAAAAACTAAAAACTCATAAATAACATCGGACGGCAAACGGTTTTTGAAATTTGAATTGGATTAGTATGCCTTAAATGGATGCACTTGTGCATTTAAATTCTAAACAAAAGAATCGGCACATGTCCCTTTTGTCAAAAGATGAAAAGTATCGGATATCACTAACATTCATCCAGTATAGGTTATTTATAAAAATTTGGGTGGGACCAAACAAAATTAATGTGTTGTTGGTGTTGGGAATATATGGATGAGAAAGTTTTAGTTGATGGTAGATACACTGAAAAATATCCGCAAATATCCGATTTATTTAAAGATACGAAGAAGATACGACAACTCTCAAAAAGGTACGCAAATCGGATAATTATCCGCCGATTGGCAATACTGGTCTGATGAGTGTTTTGTAAATTCTGGCTTTCATTTCTTTCTCGATATTTTTGTGTCTCATTCAGACATCTTGCGGCACTACTTGCGCTATTCACTTGATCTACCACTTCTGTTTCGAACTTTCCGTAGCTAAAAAGATCAGGTTAAACAATAGGGAGCTCATGGAAGAGGTTCCCGATCTAAACCTTGTTCTTCTGCTGGTGTTGTAGTTGTAATTCCATTTAGTTTATTTGTTATCGCTTTGGTTGTTAATTTTAGCGTTGTGTTCAATAAAGTAATTCCTCGGTAATTCTCCTAGTCCCATTTGTTTCCCTTTATGAAGGTAGCTATTAGGATGCTTGATCTTCATTCTTACGATATTCTGTTTTGTTCTATTATTTTTCAGATTAGTTTTTAATAGTTATTTGGTCATCTGGTCTTTCGTATCTACTTTATGAGTTCGTTCCGGATTCTGTTCTCTCCTGGTTATTTTCATTTTTTAAGTTCCTTAATGCTGTATCTGTCCCTCAATGTTTATTTCTTCGTTTGTCGTCACTTCTGGTGTTCGGGGTTCATTGTCGTCACTTGTAGTTTGTTTCCTTCTAAATATGTTTCGTTTTTACTAGTTCGTCCTTTTCTTTTCTCTAATCATTCTCTATATTTATTTCTCCTTGTGTTCCGGAGACGTCGTGTTCCATTTGTTTTGCGAAACTTTCCTAGTGTGTATTCCGTGAACAATCCATGCATCCATAACATCTTTATCTTTAAATGAACATTCCAAATACATTTTTGTCCTTTTAAGTTTTAAATCTGTTTCTTTAATTCATTAACACATAACACTATTCCCCCTTTTGTAATATCTACAAACAAAAGGTTTTAAACAGGGTTTCTGCCTTTCTTCAGCTTTGTTTCAAAATATTTGCAGCCCTTTAAAACAATGGAAAAGAAAATGCAGCCCCACAAGGCTACAGATAGAAGACATTTATTTAAGTACCTATGTACAATCCTTTTTGCCGACGATTAGAACATAGAAACAAGAAAATATGATAAAAGGTACTACATCCAATCTTATATAAACATACCACACCACATCACAAAAGCTATTGGGAACGACAGAGATGAGGATATTGACAAGAACTACAGGCAATACGATGAGAGGTCGAAAGAGTTCACTCCTCTTTCGGCAGAAAATAATGTAACGTACATGGTATTGGTAACGTATATGCATTCATGTACTAATGTAGGTACATGGAAAGAGAACAGGAAACCAGATTTGTCAGAATGGCAAGAGATACATCACTATACATAGAAGAAGGTATTTGCAGATCACGAAAAGATGGAGTGACAACCTTGAATAAAATTGAGTCAATAAACAATCAAAATTTTTTATAGAGAGGAAGAGGAAGAAGATCGTTAATGTAGATATTTTTATCCATTTGGTCGATAGCACAACATAACTTTTATATTTGTCAAAACCAAACTAAAAATACGAAATGGCAATTATTAATGTCAGCATAATGTCTTGGGCAGTGGCGTACCCTCCCCCCATTGGAATGTACTTTGTGCTCTATACGATTAACACCATTAGTATTCCATACCCCCCTCCCACCCTCAGAGACCCACTAGTAGCTGTAACCCCCCCCCCTTTAGGATCTCCCAATATAAAAAAATCCAGAATTGAATGTATGTACCTACTAAGTAATGTTGTATGATGAAGTGATTGTAAAAGGCAATAGGTTTTGGTAGGTTTGATCATTACACAAATTATTAATATGCTCTAGTAATATGGTTCCATATTTGAAACATCTACACTTTTCTAAAACATCTTACAATGTTCTTTATGCATTTTTTTGCTAAATCAATTCGGACTTATCTAGAAAGATCTCTCGCAGACTAATCATTAACCAGTATAGTGGAAAATAGAGTAGAGAATAAAAAGTAAACTGACATTTCATATTAAAATGAAGTTTTTGTTACAGGAATGTACTCGTACTGTCCGTCGGCTACTCCGCAACACCAATACAGCATAGCGGACGAAGCCGCCCCCCGTTACAGCCCCTGGTACAGCCCCGAAACCTCCCCTGAGTCGGCCACCAGCTACCGAGACATCATTTTTGACAACAGTGCCGCCCCCTCCTGCCAACTGGCGGGCTTCAGGCACCCCGGCGTCACCCCTAGCCCGCCAAACTATCGCACCACCGCCGCATACTATCAATCGACGGACTGCGTGGGGCAGAAGTACTGAGGGTATGGCATACTAGACGTGTAAATATGTAAATAACGAAGACTGATGATGATTATGGGTGGTTAGCACGAAACGTATGTATAAGGTTTTCGAGGAATTTGTGTGCAATTTTCGTTAGGTTTTTTATGGGGGAAAGTGGGAGGCGAATCTCTTCAAATAAACGTAAAAATCTGTGATTTGAAACATATACCAATACCTACAGTTTGCCCAAAAAGTTATTTAATGAATAATTACATAATACTAAATATAAAACTATGTATTTTAGCATACTTCCTTAAATTTCTATATTATTTCTTCTATTCTATACATCGTTCATCTAATGCTTTTAATCTTTATATTTTTGTTTTTTTTTTACTTTGCACGTTTTTTGGGAATAGTTTTGGATTTCACTAGCAATCTTACTGATCTTAGTGGAAGTGGAATAGACTATGGTTGATTTTCAAACCAAACTTTTAACACTTTTTATAGCTAATATTAAGTTTTCCAAAGAAGCAAAAAAGTGTTTTATTTTTAAAAATTATTTCTGTCCTTTTTATATTTTCTATTATGCTCATGCATCACCTTGCACAGAGTTTGAACTAAATCCTTTCCATTGTGCTTCGCTTTTTTGTAATATTTCATAGAACATTTGATTTCTTTTCATTGCTGTTATACACTTGTTTGAAATCTAGAAAATTATAGATATACAATCTGGTTGTGTATTTGTCACAGGCAGGATATGTGTGAATATTCGACCCATAAATGATTTATTTTTCCTGATTTTTCAATATCATTAGAAAACTTGTGAAGAAAATTGCAGTTATTAAGAGAAAAATTATCGAAAAGAAGAAAGATATGGCTTGCTGCAACTAATTCTTCAGAGCAAGGTACCTATTTGGAATGAGAGGACCAGGGAGAAGAAGAATATCTTGGCTTCAAAAACCGGAAAGTGGTTGAATACGTCTACGAACCAGACTATTTCGAATAGCAGCAAGCTGAGTTAGGATAACCATGCTGATCCCCGACATGCAGGTGGACACTATAAGAAGAAAAGACAATAACAGTGCCTTCATTGTAAAACAAGTAATCGAAAAACGAAGACAACTTAACTCGTGCAAACTTACAATTGAGGCGCTCGGAGCAACAGGCAACAGTGGTCTAATCCACAACACAAAGTTAAAAGAAGCTTTTATTACATTAAAGTTATTGCTTATTTAAGTATTTTCAGATGCAGAGTGGCTCAAAAAATGGTTGCTTGAGCCATTCTCCATCTGAAAAAACTTTAATGTAATACAAGCGTTTTGGTAAAACTGTGTGTTGTGGGTTAGACCACTGTTGCTCCGACTGCCTCAATTATAGACAGAAACAATTTAGAAAAAACCTAGCTAGGGTAATCAAAATATTAATGTACCTACATGAATACAAATATAACGAATAAAATGGAATCAACTGAACAAAAACAATATGTAAATATATTTATTAACAGTAGGTATCATAAAACAATATGGACAGGATACAGATCTATCAACGTACAGAAATAAAAACAATATTTGAGCCGATGATCAGTTGATCATCCAAAATTTTGAAATGAGCTAAAAAGAGTCAACAAAAAAAGAAAAAACTTACACTAGAAAAACTAAGTAATTTCAAAATTATCTAGGGATGCTACATAAATTTCATTGCAAACTTGATGATTTGCAAAATTGACAGCTAAAATTGGAAAACAAGACAGGAAAGGTAGATACATTAATAAATTTGTATAAGGCATTGGCCACACCTATTTTCTTTTATTTGGATGTGAAAGCTGGGTGATGAGGCAAAGATCTATTAGAATGAAAACTACCGAAATTAGTTTTGACAGAAAAGTGAAAGGGGTTAAACAATTTTAGACATAAAAGTGAAAACGAAGACAATTGAATTGAATATTTACTTGGTTAATGAGAAGGTAGTGTACGATTTTTTGAGTTTCTGTTTATTATTTTTCTTTCTCTGGAAGCCCGTTATAGTGATATTTTTATATTATTTTGAATAATAATTGTTCCTCAATTAAATTTTATATTTTCCTATTTCCTACTGTGTAATTTTTTGCTGTTCCATTTTTGTTTTAAACTTGACTGATATAATTTTTTCGTTATCATCGGTGATCTGTGCCTATGTTTCTTCACAATATTCAATACTAGCTGTTTTTCTTCTTCTAAACGTGCCGATCTTCTATTGTAGGAGATAGGAGATTATAGGAGATGCTGGCAATCACATTGACCTATCTTATTCTATTCACAGCATCTCTTTCCTCTTTTCAGCAATAGACCAGCCCACTTTCTAAGCTGTTCTTAAACTAACTTTATTTAATATGTATTTAATTATTATTACAAACAAAACAAATTCAATGTATAACATTCTATTTATGTACAACAAGAGATATGAGTGTTATACCATAACTCTGCTACGTAACTTAATTGTTATAGGTACCTAATATTTACGAAAGAACTTTTTGGGCAAATCTGTACAAAAATTAATGGCACCATGAAGATGAATATAAAGATATCTATATTATCAGAAAGAAACAAAACAGATAAGGAAAAAGTTCACAGTTTTTATTAATGTTTAAGTGTGAATGATATATAAATATCTTTATTTTTTTACTAAATTCTTCGACAAGTGTCGCAAATCTCACGTTAATGCAAAATATTCGGTTAGTTTATTGTAGCTAATTTGTGAAAGTATGTATGCTGAATATTTGCATCGAGACAGTTAATATAATTTAGTAACACATGCAACATGGGGTATTATAAAAATTGATAAGCGCCTGGAAAAATAATTGTAGGTAGTTCAGTTATTGTTGTTGCGTATATTTTCGTATCTTGCGAACTAAATATTTATGGTAGGGGAGCAAAGTATGCTAAATGTGCAGTCACTCGAGCGCTTTGAGGACCTATTGGGTTGTGAAGAATAGGTCTTAAAACCAAAAAAAGTTAAGTTAAGTTTTCCATTTTAGTGGGCGCTTGCCATTTTTTAATTTAATTTTCCATTTCCAACAATCGTTTTTTCCGATTATAACGCCATCTATCCATAATTCGAAAAAATGTTTCGAATAAAAGTTACTTATTTTTACGTAAGGAATCCAAATCTACAATAAAAAATGATAGAAAAATGAAAAAATCCATTCGATAGATTTTTCAAAAATATTGAATAAGTGTGTTTTACAGTTTTTCGATCTGATGTTCATTTCGCGAAATATCGCGGGATTCGTATTTAAAATATTAAATTTACCCCCCACCCCTCTCCGTGGGAAGTCGTGTTTGGTATCATTAGATAGATTTTTAAAAAATATTGAGCATATATTTTTTTGGTTTGTCGATCTGTCATTCATTTCGCGAAATATTCGCTTTTTTCTTGTGAAACTTTGGGACTCACCCATTTCCTTACGTCCGGCTCAAATCGTCAGATTTTTGAAATATACACTCTTTTGCATGTACTTAACTTACCTTATCTTAATCTGACAATTTCGAGTTTTTTTAAGTATAAATTTTTTTTTGAGCCCCCCTTAACGAACTCCCCTGTGTTAAGAGCCAATATATGGTAGAGGTACATCTGCAGGGTACCAGGTTTCTCCCCATATGCTAATCTGACGCGCTCGAGTAACTGCAAAAATCCCCGCTTGGGCTCCCCTACCATTAAAGTTGATCCGTTAAAAACAGTAGGTGATGAATTTTTTAGAACCAAGGTCCAAAAATTGTCATCAAAGCTATCTGAGCAAAAAATTACGTTTTTATAAAATTAATGAAAAGTCAAAGTTGATGTAAACTGACAAGTACATATATCTAAATTAATGATAGACATGCGCTGTATCTGTCCTTTAGAGCCCACTATGATGATAATAATTTTGGATCACTGGATATCTCTGTACATGACCAAATCAGATGAATTGTTTTTCTTTTATTTCTTCAGTTTTGTGTGCCTTGCAGTCATAATCTATGATCTATCTGATTTGTTACTATCTTTACCTTTGATTTACCTGCTATGCTTCTTCTTGGTCCATTTCTCTTATTTGTAGCATTTGCATATTTCTTTTCATCTTAAAGGTGCTATACTTCTGAGCTATACGTGATTTTTACTGTTTTGTTTTATTTGCTTAAATTTTTATCTCATAATACTACATTCAATATTCAATAAATACCTCTCTGCGGCTCAGGTTGGCCTACATTTGGACCCAAAGGTCGTGAGTTCGAATCTCACGTGGGTAGAGAATTTTTCATTTATTAAAAATTGATAAATGAAAATAGTTTCTATCTATCCTTGTCGGGTCGGTACTCACTGGAGGGACCGCAGACATTCGGATACAATTAGCATCTCTTTGCAAAGACAATGACGTCAACTTTGCTAAGTAACAAGACATCTACTCAACACACACATATTACACTAGGTATATGATTTGAAAAATCCACTGTACCATGCCAATGGCCATTATTTGTTGAGGCATTGAACTAAATAAAAAAAAGAATGTGTGTGTACTTTGTACGCACGTAAGAAGTTATACTTCTATTATATAATTTTAACGAAGTAATTGTATTCTATTTAAAATTAAACTGACTTCTTATCTACCACTTTCAAAAAAATTTTATTAAAACAACTAAAAAAAAAATGAATCGTAGAGGATTGGAACCCGGGACGTTTCGAACTCTGACCGAACGCTCAACAACTAGACCACCGAGGCCATGTGATTGACACGTACGTTTCGGATATAATTAGGGATTCCAATGAACTGTCAGTGGTGGTCGGTGGATGGCTAAACTGACATGCCCATAGACATAGTTAAGGGGGGTGGTCATGGCGTATCTAATGTTTACATTGAATATTGACAAATTTGTAAAGAATATCCTGTTTGGTTTTGTTTTTTTTTGTTAATTGTGTAGCGAAATTTGTGAAATTGTGATAGCAAATTAAATATGAAGTGGTTTAAACATTGGATACGCCTATGGATGACAGTTTCGCCATCCAGCAGCCATATTATATCACGTGATTTGGAATGCCTAATTTATGAGTGCAGCTGATCTCACTACTACAAACTTTGTTAAATTTCGAAACAGTAATTTCACTTTTATTTAATAATGGTACAGTAAACAATCCTCATTTTTTAATATGTTATTCCTTACAAAAATACCTTTAATTTAAGCACAAATAATTAAAAATCGTAAATTTGGGTCAAAAGTTATTAACTTTTTAAGAATTCCCATAAGAGCCCATGTTAAAACTTAACTTTGACCCTTAATAGTAATTAAACGGCACGGTAAAACATTTTTTAAAAAATCAAGTCTTAGTTTTTTGAAGTAAACTATAAAATACTAAAATTTCATGCAAATCCTTAATTCTTTGCCGAAGGTGTAGAACGTCATTAAACTTGTGATATTTTGAAAATTGATCAAATTATTTTAATTTTGAATTGAAATGATTTAAGTGCACTTTACATCAACAATAAATTGAATAAGAAATTGACAAAGTTATTGAAGGCCAAATTTGACGAGTACAAAATGTATGGTTTGTAAAAGAAAATGAAGGAATTTGATGAAATGGAACAATTGGATATGTTTTATTTTGTCAAATTTCTTTATTTTCTTTTTATTCACGGCAAAATCGGATGTAGAATTGTGTTTTGTATAAGCCAAATTTGACCTTGAATAACTTGTCAATTTCTTATTCAATTATTGTTGATGTAAAGTAGACTTTAGAATTGAAAAAAATACAACAAAACATATAGTAAGAAAACAATATACATTATTACATACTATGTATTTTGGCAGATCAAACAGGTAGGTTTATACTCATGATACATTAACAATTATTACGTACCTGTTGCTTTTAAAAACTATTTAAAAGTCACTACAATATTATAAACTTTTTTGTTTCTGTCCTCACAACAATAAAACTAATATATTATACATTTGTTTAGCTTTACCTTTACCTCCAAACCACAGCTGCCATATCGGATAATTTTTGACATGTCATTTGAACATCCAATCAGAACAAAGTTATAATGCGCGTATGCGCCTGGGTGATGCGTATGCGCCTGGTTTTAACATATAAAAATTCACCCTCATCGCGCGTAAAGAAGTATAACTTCAAAAATATTCAATAGTAACTATGCTTTTTCTTCTTTAAATATTGTTTTCTTATGGCTTCCTCTAGTGTGCCGTTATAGGTAAGATTCATTCTTAGGTATTTATATTCTCTGTAGGTTTGCCCATTTCGTTCCCGTCTTCATGCTGCTGTTCACTGTTTCGTTAATTATTGTTCTTTTTTAAAATAATCTTCCCTTCTTTTGAATGAAATTTTGGACACCTAAAATCTAAAATGTCTATTGGTGTTAGCGTGCGGTTATTTTTCAGGAGGCTTTTAGAAGATTTTTATTTTTTTTTCATTACTCTTTTTTTCTATGTAGTTTATGTTTATGTTTGTGCAGTTTTTTCTTCCAGTTAGTTCCTTTATTTTTTTGTAGAGAAGTTTGTTAAACTTTTTTTTTGTAAGCCTTCTATCATTCTTCTATCTCTTCACATGTTGCTGTTTAAGTCTTTTCTCTTTACCTCCACCATATTTTTTCTTATTTGTTAGTGAATTTCGTTATATTTACTGTTATTTTTATTCTGGTGTTGACTTCGCAAATTCATCATTTCATAGTTTATCGATCAGTCATGCACTTTTTTGACTATTGATTTTTTTAGTAGATTGACTTGTTTAGATGCTTAGACAGTTTGTTTAATTATTGTTTTTAATTCAGACCACAACTTGTCAATTTGTTCTCTCTCCACTCTCTGTATTTTTATTCTTAAATTCTCAATATTTTTTATTAATGTGACGTGATCTATTTTGATTCATTTCTTCTTTCTTCAGTAAGTTCATATCTGGTTTTAGATTCTTTTGATTTTATTTTTAAATTTGGCTATAAAGAAGGTGTGGATGATGGTGGGAACATCTAAACCGGAGAAGGGTTTTGCACTTATGCTATTTCGGTATCTTTGATTTTCCGTTTGTAGTCTCTCCGATTTTTGATTCAATTTTGGATATTATTTATTATCCATAATATAGGATATTTCCATCGTTCGTCTTAGGTTTTCAGTCCTGAGCTGATGGTCTATCGGTTGTTTTGACAATGGTTCTTTTTTAGGATAACAAGCCGTTGGCTTGTTGCTTAACCTACCTGCTGTACCAGGACACAGAACCGGCTGTGATACTTTACTATGTTACTCAATCCATCCACAAACTATTAGACCGGTCTAGCTAGACTCAAAAATAGGAGTGAGGTTACAATAAGTACCATCAAGCTGAAAATTGGCAAGATTGTTCAAAATACCATCATAAATAAAATCTAAAAAGTCCTCATAAATCCGACTCGAGCTAAAAAAGTTACGCGGGGTCAAAGGTCACGAAAAATGGTTTTTAGCGATTTTCAACGAAACGGTAAGTTTTATCATAAAATTAGTTCTAACAAAAAATGTAGATTAGATGATTATCTATAAAAAATATTTTACTACTTTTTTTCGTAAGAGCCTCCGTTTTTGAGATACAACGGTTCAAAGAGTTGAAAGAGTTCTAATCGTCATATGTATTAGCACACCACGTATATACATCACTGAAGCTGTAATACAAGTAAACATAATATTCTATCGGCCAACTTAAGTTATATTACACATAATAATATAAGATATTATAAATATGATAATGATTCTACGATACTGATATAGCTTGCGGTCTACCGACGGATGCAATGTATAAGTTGTATTATATTACTTGAATGTGCTGACGTTTTTAAAAAAACTAATTCAACTCCACAAGAAGTTATTTCCAACGGAATTTGCTTTCTTCTCTCTATGTATTGAGCGCCTAAAAAACTACGTGCTTAGATAAGTTTCGATATGCATGTTTCTTTAAAAATACTCGAAATAAAAAACAAGTGCAATTATCTTGTCTTCCTCCAACCTCAGCGGCTCCTCATCAACATCTGTTTCGGGTATATTACCAAGTTCAAGTGTGGCTTGGTTATCAGCTAGATCCAAAAGACTGGGGATGAAAATTAGTCAACAGTTCATTAGAACCAATTCAAACTTTACTCCCACCTGCGCTGCGCCGGAAAAATTCCTGAACACAATTTTTTGCAACTGTATAAAGGGATGTAGCGCTAAATGTGGTTACAAAAAAGTTGACTGTTTTGTTCGGTCGCATGCACCAATTGTCAAAACCGGTAGTGCTCCAACGTTGAATCACCAACAAGTGAGGATTCATTTGATTCTATCGAGGAGCCATGCGATGTGTCATTATTGGGGCAATTTACTTGCACCCAGGATGAATAAGAAGAAGAACAAGAAGAAGAAGAACAAGAAAAAGTAGAAGAAGAAGAACAAGATAAAGTAGAAGAAGAAGAAGAAGAGGAAGAAGAAGAAGAAGAGGAACTAGAAGGTAACGAAGAAGAGGAAGAACAAGGAGAAGAGAAAGCAGAAGTATTAGAAAATTATGAACCAGTTGGATAAATTTCCTTTTTTTTTAATTTATACCGCTTTTTATAACTTTTATCATTTTTAACCCTTGCCAATATCAATAATTATTCAATAGCTTCAAATTAAACAGAATCATAACAGATCCGTGAAATAGGCCTACTGGGGAAACCACGTTAAAAAACGCGCTAAGTACCTACACTATGTCAAAGGTGGTGTGGAAACGTGTGCGCATATTATGACGATTACAACTTTTTGAATCGTTGTATCTCAAAAACGGTGGCTCTTAGGAAAAAAATTAATAAAACATTTTTGATAGATAATGATCTAATCTACATATTTTGTTAGAACTGACTTTATAATAAAACATGATAAAACTTACCGTTTCGCTGAAAATCGCTAAAAACTATATTTGGTGACCTTTGACCCCGCGTAAATTTTTTAGCTCGGGTCGGATTTGTAAGGACTTTTTAGATTTCATTTATGATGGTATTATGAACAATCCTGCCAATTTTCAGCTTGATGGTAATTTTTGTAACCTCGGATGTGTAAGTTGACCGGAGTATAATACCAAACTGGAGTTCCTTTTTATTTGTTAAGATAGTGTCAGTATGAACAAACTCGAACATTGCCTCTTGGATAGTCAATTGGCCGTGATATAAAAGCAACAAAAAAACCAAAAAAGGTTTCATGGCGGGCGAGATAATTTAAAAAGCTAATGAAATAGAAATAAATATGTTACTAACCGATATTAGATTAGTTAGAAATAATTTTTAGTGAGGAGGATCTAAAATTTTGTCGCCTACTACTGTTTTTGAAAAAATATTCTCTAAGCTTATAACGGTAAAAATTCATAAAAATATTTTTGACAAAGCTCGTATACGGCTTCATCAATTTTGATGTCTGATTATTTTGTGTGAGGATTTAAACAATGTGACACATTATGTCGTGTGGACATAGTTTTTTAATTTTCGTTGCCAATGCTCTATAAAAGTGATTTTTCTTTCTAAATAAAGATTTTATTTAAGGCTGTTTTATCGGTGCACCAAAACCTAGGGACAGTGTTTTCTCTGTTATTTACCGACAGAATGTCTCGAAATTTGGACACGTTGTTCGAAATTATGTTGCCTTTAAAATGATGGTTTTACTTTTTTTATTTTTTTGAAAATTCTGTTGAAAAATTAGATTATAATGTTTAACGTTCTATTATAACCAAACTTTTTACTCCCATCACTTGAAAGAGTTTTTTTTTCTGTAATCGTTGATTTTTTTTTCACCTTTCTGTGTCCAGTAATAATCGAGAAAAGCGTGTTCCAACTTTGAAGAAAATTTGCTAAAAATATTGAAATCTAATAATGAAACGAGTTACGCAGCATTGGCGCTTAGTTTCATCGTTATCGCCTTCGTGACGACAAATCTCATGAACGTACGGTCAGTCGGTCAGTTCGCTTGAATTATTAGAATCCATTTCCAGTTATTCATTCTTGTATTTTCTTCATCAACTTGCTTAGTGTTTACAGTTTACAGTATTCTTAGTTATTTTGAAAACATTAAACTTATTTAGTTTACTGGTATTTTAAGTACATAATATATTATTAGTTTAGTGGTATAAGTTACAAGTTCTTTAGTTTACGCGTATTTTTAAGTATTACATTAGTTTAGGGATATAAGTTGACAAGATAAGAAATGAGTCCCAGGGTGTTTTAAAATAAGACAGAAAATTATACTACTATCCACGATTTGTGTTTTATTCATCAATTGGATACTTTTTTTTATGTAACTGCAACCTATAAATATATTAAAATAATGTATATGTTACCGGCCAAACCCGATTTCGGGACAAACTAGTTTGGCCTAGGCCAAACTACTTTGTCCTAACCGCCTAGGATAAACTAGTATGACCTAGGTCAAACTAGTTTATCATATCACGCGTAGGCTAAACTAGTTTATCCTGATATAAATAAACACACTTCAGGCCAAACTAGTTTAGCCTAGGCCAAACTAGTTTATTCTGATATAATAAAGATTCACACTTCAGGATAAACTAGTACGGCCTTCTTCTTATTCTTCTTCTAGTGCCTATCCGTTTCGGATATTGGCGATCATCATGGCAATCTCTACTTTTCTCACTGCTGCTCTGAAAAGACTTTTAGTGGTTGTGTTGAACCACGTACGTAGATTTTTCAGCAAGGTGTTAAATGAAAGCTTATAATCCAAGGATGGTACTAAAAGTTAGGAATTTGACCTAGGCTGTCTGTCTGTCGGTCTGTCCGACCGCGAATATAACTGCTCCGTCACTATACCAGGTAGGATGACAAATGAGGTGTCAAATGAAAGCTTATAATCCAAGGATGGTACTAAAAGTGACAAAATTGACCTATGCTGTCTGTCTGTCGGTCCGTCCGACCGCGAATATAACTGCTCTGTCACTATACCAGGTAGAATGAAAAATGAGGTGTCAAATAAAAGCTTATAATCCAAGAATGTTACTAAAGCCCAAACTAGTTTGGCCTGAAGTGAGCGTCTAGAAACGGAAGTCCTAGAACAAAGGACCCCGCAGAAACTTTATGGGAAATGGCTCTCTGTCAAATGCTCTGAAACTTAGGATTGTGGTAATTCTTGATGTGTAGAACAAAAGACTCCATGGACGCGTAGCTCCAAAAAATCATAGTTCTAAGATATAAGCCTCTGAATGGGCGAGAATATTTCTCGAGAATGGGCGACTCTGGAGATAAATTACGAATCAGGTCAATTTTTATTTTTAAATTATAATTTTTGGCATATATATCATACTAGTGACGTCATCCATCTGGGCGTGATGACGCAATCGATGATATTTTTAAATAGGAATAGGGGTCGTGTGATAGTTCATTTGAAAGGCTATTTAATTCTCTATTCACTAATATAAACATCAACATAATCATTTATACAGGGTGCCCAATTTTTTTTTAATTAAATTAATTGAAACAAAAAGAAGAATGTATATAATTTATTTAATTCGAAATACATTTTACTGCTGTCAGAAAACAGAAAAAAATGTTTATTTGATAAATAAATATTGTTTTTTGCTTAAATTCAATATTAAAGCCACCCACCTACCTCTTAGCAGTTTGGACATTTAATTTAAGCGAAAGGCAATGTTTATTTTTCAAATTAACAATTTTTTCTGTTTTATGACAGCAGTAAAATGTATTTCGAAATAAATAAATTATATACATTCTTCTTTTTGTCTCAACTAATTTAATTAAAAAAAAGTCTTGGCCACCCTGTATAAATAATTATGTTAATGTTTACATTAGTGAATAGAGAATTAAATTACCTTTCAAATGAGCTATCACACGACCCCTATTCCTATTTAAAAAAATCACCGATTGCGTCATCACGCCCAGATAGATGACGTCACTAGTATGATATATACGACAAAAAATTATTCTTTAAAAATAAAAATCGAGCTGATCCGTAATTTATCTCCAGAGTCTCCCATTCTCGAGAAAATGAATTTATTTCAACTCAAACGTCCTCACTGGACCTATAGCTTATAACAGAGGCTTATATCTCAGAACTATAATTTTTTGGAGCTACGCGCCCATGAAGTCTTTTGTTCTACATATCAAGGACTACCAGAATCCAAAGTATCAGAGCATTTGACAGAGAGCCATTTCCCATAAGGTTTCTGCGGGGTCCTTTCTCACCTTTAGTACCAGCCTTGGATTCTAAGCTTTCATTTGACACCTCATTTGTCATTATATGTGGTATATTGACGGACAAATTACATTCGCGATCGGACGGAAAGACGGACAGACAGCCTCGCTAAGATTTCTCACCTTTAATAACATCTTCGGATTAAAAGCATTTATTTGACACCTCATTTTTCATTCTACCTGGTATAGTGACGGAGCAGTTATTTTCGCGGTCGGACGGACCGACGGACAGACAGCCTAGCTCAAATTTCTCACCTTTGGTACCATCCTTGGATTATAAGCTTTCATTTGACACCTTATTTGTCATTCTACCTAGTATAGTGACGGAGCAGTTATATTCGAGGTCGGACGGACCGACGGACAGACAGCTTAGGTCAAATTTCTCACTTTTAGTACCATCCTTGGATTATAAAGGACGTAATTTGGGAATTCCTTGCATGTAAAAGTCCTTACATGTTCGTCAAATTACTTTCGACTCGGCTAAATTAGTGTAGGCTAGGCCGTACTAGGCGAAGGATTTCCTGGCTGAAAAATCTACGTACGTGGTTCAACACAACCACTACAAATCTTTTCAGGGCAGCAGTGTGAAAAGTAGAGATTGCCATGATGGCCGCCAACATCCGAAACGGATAGGCACTACAAGAAGAAGAAGAAGGCCGTACTAGTTTATCCTGAAGTGTGAATCTTTATTATATCAGGATAAACTAGTTTGACCTAGGCCAAACTATGTGACAAAAATGTGATAATTCTTTTTAAAATATTATCCACGATAAAATCAATCTAACAAGGTATTCCCGACAAAACTAATTTGAATGGAGAATAATGCATTTTGTTGTCATTAAAATACTTGTCCGCCGGCGCCACTGAGTAAAGATCGAATTCTCGGTCGCACTCCCTACTTCCAATCAATTTCAAGTAGGGAGTCACGTGTGTCTGACGTAAGCAGTCTACGAAAGTAAGTGATACGCCCACTTAACATTGCAATGTGCTTCAACTGATAAAACAGCCTTAACCTTAATTTTAAACCTCGATCTTTTGATGGTATATTACATAGTAGTTACCACTCGATCTGTTAAAAAAGTTCCTCTTTTAACTCTCGTGATACAATCTTCATTATCAACACACTATACTAAATTTACATTCAAGATGCAGTAGAAATAAACAAACCAAGACACGTTAAATGCTACTAGGAGCACTACCGAATCATAATTTACAATGTATAAACTTTGGAAATTATGATTTGGAATTTACAATGTATACCTATACATTGTAAATTATGATTCGGCAGTGCTCCTATTAGCATTTAACGTGTCTTGGTTTGTTTATTTCTACTGCATCTTGATTTTAAATTTAATATAGGTAATGATCCTGTAGATAACGACGTTTGTTTTATATTTTATTAATAAATTTTACTTGATTCTTCAACTGGGGAAATCTTTGGTATCCACGCATTGTAAATGTTCCAGAAATCGTTCCAACGTAAAATATGACTATTCCACCGCCAAACCAATAAATTTCTTGCAATTCTAACTTACCACTCAAACCGTTTGTATTATCCCAAAAATTTGTTTAAACGCTTCTACACATTTGTATACACTAAAGTAATAAATCTTGCTAAACAGCCATCGTTTTCTTTATTAGAATCTGCCAATATTTTGATAGGTTTCAACTAAAAACTAAAAATATCGGTGGACCGAGTGTGGTCCTATTTTTAATTCAATATTTATATTACAATTAAACGGTGTATTTATGATTAGGAAAATCCGATTTTGAAAAAGTTTTCTAGTGCAGCTAGTGATTATTTTAGCTTTTAGTGGAGTCACTGAAGGTGGATATGAGCTATTACCTCCTATTTCGTTCAACCTCCATCGATTTGCATGGAAATCGGTGAGTGGTTAGAGGATATCTCAAGGAACAAAGGTGACATGGTGCCAACTTGCGCTTTTACCCTGGAGGTGGATGCCACCCCTTCTCGGGGTGAAAATTATTTTATTAAAAATAGCCCCACAATTAGATAGGGGGACAAATTCTAAGCAAATTTTGTTATATAAAGTTATTAAAATAAATCAAAACTTTTTGAGTTATTAAAGATCCAAAATTTTAATTTTTCGTAAGAAAAATGCATGTTTTTAACAATTTTTCATAGATAACTCAAAAACTATAAGTTTTTTCAAAAAAGTTATTATTACTAAAATTGAAGATAATAAAAAACTAAACAAACTTTCTACCAGAAATCCTTTTAATATTAACTAAAAGTGAATTATAGGTAATTGAATGCATTTTTTTCGGCGAGTACCCAAATCTAAGTATTTAAGCTTAAATTACGGGAAAATTGTGCATTTTATAACATAAACTTATTAAACATGTGTGACAGTACTTAAAAATATCTATCAAATGAGATACAGAACAAGTTAATAGCATTAAAATTTATGCTCCAAAAATTTTTCAAATTTAATCTTTTAAAAATTTTTCTAAAAAATGTTATCGTTTTTTTCTAATAACTTAGTAAACTGTTAAGATATCAGGTTCACCTGAAAACGGTTTGAAAGGTAATTCCAAAGGCTATTAAAACGCGTTGAAATTAATCTTTTACGCCCCTTACTTTTTTAAAAATCAAAGATTAAATGGCAATGGTTACATGGTTCTCGCACACTGAACCAAAAAAGTACGTAAATATAATAAAAAAAAACATTGATTCAAAAACGGGGAGCATTAATTTTCGTCCAAAGATCAGTATCATTGGTCCAATGTAAGTATATACATTAAATAATGCTCAATAACATTAATTTTTATGAATTAATAAGTTAATTCAATATACTTTCTAGTTAAGAATCAATGTATCGGTAAATTGAATCAATGTATCGGTACATTGAATCAATGGATCGGTACATGGAATCAATGTATCGGTACATTAATTCTTAACTAGAAAGTACATTGAATGAACGTACTAATTCATTAAAATTAATGTTTTTGAGCATTAGTTAATGTATCTACTTACATTGGACCAACGATACTGATCATTGGACGAAAATTAATGCT
This sequence comes from Diabrotica virgifera virgifera, assembly GCF_917563875.1. Lineage (NCBI taxonomy): Eukaryota > Metazoa > Arthropoda > Insecta > Coleoptera > Chrysomelidae > Diabrotica > Diabrotica virgifera. The sequence goes on from NC_065447.1 coordinate 9,854,282, forward strand.
CTTCGTTTTTGAATCAATGTTTTTTTTCATTATATTTACGTACTTTTTTGGTTCAGTGAATGGCATCTTCGTATATATTTGTATATATCATATAAATAGTTAATAAGTAAACAAAATGACGACTTAATATCTACATAAATATTACAAATATAGGTTGAAGCAACGATTTTTTGCCGATTCTCACACTAATGTTAAGTATCTATAATCTACAAGTTTAAAGAAAAAAACATAAATATTTTTAATTACCACAAACAACTTTTTATAATGTAATTTGGAAAAAACTGAATAACTAAATATAACAGAAATTAATTCTTCTTATAAAATATAAAAAAATATATATGTTTATATTATATAAAACATGTATACCTGATATCGTGAAAATAAATACATCTACAATAACATCTCCTTAAATACAACATCTCTCTAGGATTAATTATCACCACCCAAACAAAAAACAAATGGTTGAATGGCATTTTTCTTTGATTTCAAAAATCTAATATGATCTTCGACTTCTTGCTGGGTCTTCCCGATGTAAGAATGATTACGGGAAATCTCTGATGGTATATTTTATTATATATTTGGTTGTCCATTAAGATCTTTTTTTAACCATTTTATTAGTTCGTACAAAATATCGATGTCGAACCCAAAGAATAACTGCATGTTAGCCATCTACAATTTATATTAATAATTATTATAAAAAAATAAATCTAAATAGTGAACATAGTTGTATTTTTGGGTATCACTTTTTTTATAGAAATATTTTAATTTATCCTGAAAAAAATTGCTAGATGTTGAGATATTTATTTTTACTTTGATAGATACTACCGACTGCAAGAGTTAATAATATTTTTCAATTATTTACGGTTTAATCACCTAAATATTTAATTTACTAATCTTTTATAAGATTATACCATTTAGAAATATTTTCGAATGGTTTCTATTTTCTTTTACCTATGTGTCGAATTAGCTTTTGAAAAAATTTATAGAGAATAAAAATTAATTAATACTAGATATGCAGGATTGAATAATGAAATAGGTACTTACATTCCATAATGTCTTCATGGGTAATCTTTTCAAATAAAAATTTATTTGTTTTATCCTTAATATGACTTTCACACCGAAGAAAGGAGATAATTCTTTCGAAATTGCTGTCCCATCCATCAATAAGTCCATTTCCATTTCCAAATGCCAATCCAAAGTCCATATCAATCTGCAAAAGTGGAAATAGAAGTACAGCTTTTTTTATAGAAATCCAACAAAATAATTTATAAATAGTTAAAAATATATGTAAATACATACCTTACAAAAATCAACCAAATCACTAATCCAAACACCTCTCCTCAGAGTCTGCAGGGTGACTGTCTGCTAGAAGGCTGCAACTGTTGTCACGTGATTTTTGTACACCAATAAAAACACTTATAGAGTTTTAAGAAATGTATCGGTTTATGTATAAGATCATTGCTACAATGAATTGATCATTGATTCAGGTATATTACATTAACACAATGATTGCGTTACATCAAAACAATGTATCGAGTTATTAATCAAAGTCGAAAACATTGATTTAATGTTACGAAAACATTGATTCAATAAACGAGTTCGTAATTTAAAGAACACTGTACATTAGTGCCACGTTTTATATTCATTAATTTAACCGCATAATCCTGATGTATAATTTCATATATCTAATGAACAAATTATTAGTATTATGAAAAAAGTCATTGGATAGATAAAAAGATTTATTGGATTAATGGTTCTATTCATTATTTTTTAATGAATAGAATTACATTGTAATAATGAATATGGTCATTACTTAATGACTACGTGTTTATAGTATTAACGAAATTTTCATTGAATCAATGTAAAAAAAGTCAATGATTGGCGTTCATTGGTACTATGTACAATATTTTTTTTCAGTGCAGCGAAATTACAGCTTTAAACGTTTCTATCTCGGTTATTTTTCACCCTACAGAAATGGTAAAAAATGCATAGTTTATATAGAAAAACTCAAAGTTGACCATTTTTTACGTACATTGAGTATTTTTATAGTTATTATCAAAAGAAAATGAAAATGACGATAATTTTAAAAATTCTGTTTTTTTAAATTATTTTTTTTTAAAATATGCATTCTAAACCGGTGAAAATTGTTAAAATCATTACTGATGCTATACAAAAAAAATTTGGTAAGGATTACGATAAATCTTAATTTTTGTGGAAATGGCGTATGTTTTATTTTGCACTTTTCCTAAAAAATTTGAAAGGGTTCTCTTTGTTTCATCATAACTAGCTTAATTTTGATGCTATTAACTTCTTCTGGAGCTCATTTGTTAGGCATTCTGAAGTACTTTGATAAGTGTTTAGCAGGTATAATATTTTATAAAATGCATCGTTTTCCCGTTATTTAAGCTTGAATACTTAGATTTGAGTACCCATCGAAACAAATATACATTCAATTACCCATAACTCACTTTGAATTAAATTTAGTTTAGTACTTTGAGTAAACAGTGCATTTAATTTTTTATTGTCTTCAATTTTGGTAAGAATAACTTTTTTGTAAAAGCTAATAGTTTTTGAGTTATACGTGAAAAACATCTTTAAAACATGCATTTTTTTCACAAAAGATTAAAATCTTTGATCTTTAATAACTCAAAAAGTATTGATATATGTTAATAACTTAATATAACAAATTTTGCTTAGAATTTGCCCCTCTATCGATTTATGGTATTATTTTTAATAAAATAATTTTCACCCCAGAAAAGGGGTGGCATCCACCCCCAGGGTAAAAGCGCAAGTTAGCATCATGTCACCTTTGTTTCTTGAGATGTCCTCTAACTGCTCACTAATTTTCATGAAAATCGATGGAGGTTCAACAAAATCGGAGGTGAAAACCTTCAGTGACTGCACTATTTGGTTATTTGTAATTTGCAACAATCTACAGATAGAAATTTTAATCCACAAAATTAACAAGGAGCAAAAAAGTTTTGTTTTTTTCTTTGCATTGAAGACCTTAGAATCTGCATTGAAGACCTTAGAATCCTTGTCCAAGATATGTATCAATCTCATTTTGTTATTTATTGTAATATGTTCCTTCTATTGGAACAATAAGGCAAAAGGAAGATATTGAGTACAGTTCTTTACTAAATCTTGCTAAAAATACTTTTGCTCTCGGAGCATCTTCAGGGGCATTTCGTCAAAAAAATACAGATAACAAACATTGGACAAAAGGACAAACAGATTAAAATAATTTTTCTGCAGGCCACATTATGGGCAATGGCCGGAGGCAGAGCTACAGAATGACAGAATTCTGTCTCTTGCCATTGCTCATAATGTAGCCTCCACAATAATTATTTTAAACTGTATGTCCTTTTGTCTGGTGTCTGTTATTTGTATATTCGTATGTCAATGCTCACGATATTTCTGGATGTGCTGGATAGCCTCCTATTTTTTTAACGGAATGATCCTGAAGATGCTCTGGGAACTAAAATCATTGGGCAAGATTAAATAAAGAACTGTGCTCGACACCTGTCTTTTATTTGTAAAAAATTACATAATGGTCATGTCACTTCCAAAAAAGTTTCCCTTTAACTGAATATGCAATAATGACGTAACATAAATTAAATTAAGGTTTAAAGAATACTTAACAGATATGTCAGTTTGATCTTAAAATCCAGCACTTCACCACTAACAACGAACATCTCACCCGTGAGCATGTTGGGATGTAGGTATACTTAGCCTCTCTTTGCATTTTTTTCGGCTGAAGTTGGATATTTCTTCGTCACTTCCTACCACTTCATTGGGCACGTTCCAGGAAGTATTGGAATCTTTGAAGCATTTACAATTTAGAATTACTTACTGTACCCCATAATTGCACCCCTAAGTTTAAACAGTCTTCTTCTATCTCTCAGACTTAGACATCTATATCAAGTCAGTCTTTTATCCAAATGTTTACTTAGACATTTTCTGGAATGTGCTTGTGTTTGTTGACCATCATTTAAATAAACTGGAGACCAAGTAGGTAATATTGCATTGTGAATGTCAGTGTGTGATTTTGTTTCGTTTGCTTTGATTTTCCATGTTTTATGCCTTTTTAAATTTTGTTCAGATTAATTTGAATGTTTTATGATGCTCTTTGTGGGTTTTTATATGTGATATAAGAACAGCCGTGTCATCAAAATATAATGTAGCAGCTGTGGTTAATCTAGGGACTTACTGAGATTGACAGATTTTTATTATTAGCACCAAATGTTTGCTAAGATGTTTCTTGTGCGTGTGTTTAAAAGTTTAAAGGTTCTAACAATAAAACACTGAAAACGTTTGTTTTCCATACTTCCACAAAATTTATTATAACTAAGTGACTACAGCTGTTTCGGCGGAGTGCCTTTCTCAAGTGATATAGTTTACAATGTGTTTGCCTTTTTAAGTCTTCAACTGAAGAGGTTGAGGAGTGGGGAGCTGTTTGTCTCGAGTTGGTCATTCAGAATTATATCTGTATTTTTCAGTTTATTAATTTCCAAAGATTCTAAAAAAGATAGCTTAAGGCCTTTATTTTGAATATGTAGAATTTGAAACTCTTCATTGAAAGAATGATTATGATCTAGAATCTAGAAGGTGAAGTGCATATGTAGAAGTGTCTGTTTTTCTATTGTTGAATGCCCTTTTGTGTTCTGCTATCCGTTTGTCATAAGTTCTGCCAGTTTGACCGGCAAACGGATAGCATAACACAAAAGGGCATTCAACAATAGAAAAACAGACACTTCTACATACGCACTTCACCTTCTAGATCATAATCATTCTTTCAATGAAGAGTTTCAAATTCTACATATTCAAAATAAAGGCCTTAAGCTATCTTTTTTAGAATCTATGGAAATTAATAAATTGAAAAATACAGATATAATTCTGAATGACCAACTCGAGACAAACAGCTCCCCACTCCTCAACCTCTTCAGTTGAAGACTTAAAAAGGCAAACACATTGTAAACTATATCACTTGAGAAAGGCACTCCGCCGAAACAGCTGTAGTCACATAGTTGTAAATAATAAATTTTGTGGAAGTATAGAAAACAAACGTTTTCAGTGTTTTATTGTTAGATAAAATGAACTTCCATCAAGTAACGGTCGAATCCATCAATTATCAAGTTTAAAGGTTGTTGTGCTTCTCTGTTTATGTTTGTTGGAGGTTGAAGTTTAGCGTAGTCTGGTGGGATATGTCTTTTGTTGCAATTTTGCAACCTCTGTAGTTTGCTGGATGATTTCCCGAACAATTTTCGCATTTATTTAACCTTGTTGTCTTTTACATTTCTTGGACCCTGACTAGTACATTTTACACATTTAAAGTTGCATGTAATATATAATTTGATTATCATTCTTTTGTTGCCAATACTGTCTTGCAGTATATGGTCTCCAGCGGCTAATTTCTAGTTCGACAGCGTCTGTTGTTCCGATTTTGCCTCTTATCCACTCGTTCCTCTTTTTATCTCTCAGCGATATTCCCAACATTTGTCTTTCCATAGCCCTTTGAGTTTTTTTTTATTTGATCTAAGTTGCTTTTGTTACACGTCCACGTCTGTGCCTCATATGTCAGAACAGGTAGAACGCATGCATTAAATACCTTTGTTCTTAATTTTAAAGCTTATTATATTACTGCTTATTTTTAGGTAATTATTTTTTGATGTTTAATAAAAAGACGTAAGACAGTTAAAAATTCTGTTATAAGCTTAGATTATATTGATTTTTTCCTGTAACTAAACGCATCGAAAGACAACAATAACATCATACTACTTGTGTTCTCTAATATCTTATCCAGGCACTGACTTTATTTTTGTGATAAAAAATTAGATTTTAATAAAGAAAAATTTATGTATTATATCTAGTAGCCAAGTTCGTTAGGTTTGTCATAAATAGGTTGTAAAAATTCCAGCCTGTCTTTTATTTCAATTGTTTTTTGGCTATTTTCCATAAAATATTTCAATGCATTTAAATCTTGATCTAGTATTTATAGCAACAATTTGCCAGATGTCCTTCAAGGCACATTTCAGAAGTCTTGACTATTTTGTAATATTTTGAACTGATGTTTTGTTCTAAATGCAACTTGCATGAAAAAATGAACACTTAGTTTTGTGTAAAACAGCTGAATCACTGCCGTCATCTCTTCCCGTACATTCAGTTTTTTTATTTTTTTTCTGTCATTTTTTGTACGCATTAGAAACAAAACGTATTTTTTAAAATAAATTTAATGAAAAAGACCTTTATAGAAGGTATATTTATTTAAAAACACTTAAAGGGCTACATTTATCACTGAACGTGTTCGCTCTATATAGAGCATCATCATCAGTGGTGTTAGTTAAAATAAGTATAACCATATAGTGAAGACGAATGTTAATATGGTTATGATAAATGTGTAATATATTAGTGAAGACAAATGTTAATATGGTTATACTTACTTTAGATAACAGCACTGATGATGCTTTATTTAGAGCGAAAACGTTCTGTGAGAAATGTAGCCCTTTAAGGGTTTTTAAATAAATATACCTTTTATAAAGGAATTTTTCATTAAATTCATTTGTGATTCATTTTATTTTTTACATCTAAACAGTTTTAAAAGAATATTAAATGACAGCATCGATATCGTAATCAATCCGACTTTGGTTCAAAATATTATCGAAAAGTATAAAAGGGCATTTGGTATTCACGTGAATTGTAAATAAACGTTTGTAATATATGTAGATGTTTCAATAATTATTATAAATATTAGCGTAAGTTGCGTCTGTATATTATTTATTTAAAAATTATGAAAATATAGGTACCTGTGAATTTACATAAAGCCTTTTATTTTTTTTTCACCCCATTTTCATTACGTAGGGATTGGATTCATGAAAGGTAAATCATGAAAAGTGCCACAAGAAAATAAAGAAAATTAGGTAGATCAAAAATCGACAGACTACATAATGAATAATCAAAGATGCTTTGATTTACACGTTGATTAAAGATCAAACTTTGCTTGTAGCGTAGCCAGATTTAAGAATAAACTAAAAAGAATCAAAACAAAAAAGAAAGAACCAAAAACAGACAAGAACTTACCGAAGAAAGAAGAAACGAAGCAAAATATAATACGTCACTTTAATAAAAAAAAAGAATATGTGTGTACTTTGTACACACGTAAGAAGTTATACTTCTTTTATACGATTTCAACGAAATCAATATACTTTAAACAGTTTATTTATATTTTATTTAAATATTAAACTAATTTTAATACTTACTATGTACTTTCCAAAAAATCTTAATAAAAACAATACCAAAAAATTTGAATACTAAAAGAAGAAAACACCCACAAACACATTGAAAGATGCTACAAAGAAATTATTTCTGAACAATAAAATTGTCTTTAAAAATTATAACTAAATACTTTTTTTCTGAAAAAAAATTTATATAATAAATATATTTAGAATCATAAAATATATAAAAAAATAATAAAAATTTGCATTGGGGATCGAACCCGTGTATATTAGGGTCATTAGGTTGTAAATCAAGTACGTTAAAATGCAGCCAATTAGAAAAGCCAACTCGATGTTTTAAAGTTTTTGACAGTTGGTCGTATTTGCTTATTGTGTGAATTAATCAAATTAGTTGGATTTTTGTGGAATTCAAATATTAAAATACAACAATTATTATTAGATGGAGATAGGTAGAAATTTGGTTGGAAATCAAATTGTGTAAATCGAAGCACTAGTACATTTTACATTTTCCAAATAGGTATGTAATTTTTTATTACAATACTAAAACATTTACAATTACGTACCTGTTGCTATTAAAAACTATGTAAAAAGTCCCTACAATTATAAACTTACTTGTGTCTCTGTTCTCACAACAATGAAAACTAAAACACAACATTTGTTTACCCATAGCCGCCATATTGAATCATTTTTGACAGGTCATTGTAACGCCCAATCAGAGCAAACGTATAACGTTTCAACTGCGCGTAGGGCTAAAATTTTTTTAATGAATTAGCGCACATTTAAATTTACTCCCAATCGCGCCTTAAGAAGTATAACTTCCAAATGACGAGAACTTAAGAATATAAATACGGAAAGTGGGGAGAGATAAGATCTGAAATGTTGTAGTCTGAATTAGAAACAATAAGAAATCAAACTGAAGACAATCTCAGAAACACACACTCACAGGCAAAAAACCATGGATGACCGATGAAATATTAGAAATGAAGAATTTGAGAAGACAACACAAGAATAAATAGTAAATCTATAAAGAAGTTCACAGACAGACGAAAGATACTAGAAGCAAGGAGAAGTGACTTACAGAAATATGTGAAGAGGTAGAAGAATTACGGTGACAAACTTCTCCACTAGAAAATAAAGGATCTAACTTGAAACATAAATAAAAGATAGTGTGGTATACCTACTAACAAACAGAGATTCTAGGGTCCTACCAATAATAAAAGAAATCTACGAGAAATGGTAAAAATATAATATACAGAATGCAGAATCTATTCTGAGACAACAGGGAACAAGATGTCAACAAAAGTTTAAACGTTGATAATAATTAACCCATTCTCCCATAACATCAGAAAACTAAACAGAGAAAACTAAGATGATGGCATCGACACTTAACAATAGAGCCAGCAATTCACGACAGATAACTCTACCTTTGAAGTGGTGGACAAATTCACATACTTGGGCTCCCTGATCACCAAGGAGAACGTCAAGACGGAAGAAATCAAGCGAAGGATAATCCTAGCAAACAAATGTTATTTTGGACTGAGTAGACATATTATGATGATACAGATAACGTTAACCAAAAATTAAAGTACATAAATATAGCTATACAAACAGCAGGAAAGAAACATCTGACAAAAACGACAACAAAGAACAAGGGGTGGATGACACAGGACATACTAGACTTGATGGAACAAAGAAGAAAGATGAAGAATTACCTAGACAAATACAAAGAAATAAACAAACACATAAAAAAGAGAATAAAAGAAGCCAAAGAGGCGTGGATTAAAGAACATTGTGAAGAAATGGAAACCTATGAGAAAAAGTACGATGCGTTCAATATGCACAAAAAAGTAAAAGAGATAACAGGAAGCATAAAGAAATGCCAAATAGGTAAACTTAATGACAAAGATGGAAATCTTATTGTAGATCTAGAGAATAAAATAAAAAGATGGACAGAATACATGAATGAATTATTTGAAGACGATAGAAACAACTTAACTCAGATAATCAATGCAACTGGGCCAGACATATTGAAAGAAGAAGTAGAGAATACGCAATAAGAAACGCTAACAATGGAAAAGCAAACGGACCTGATGAAATCCCTACAGAACTGCTGAAGCTTTTGAATGATAAATCCGTAACCATAATATTGCATATATTCAATGCAAGATACAGTAGGTATAATACTATAACCTGTATAATACTATAACTTCTACTGGTATAATACCGCAAGAATGGTTGCTGTCTACGTTTGTCAATATACCGAAGAAAACTAAGGCAATGCAATGTTCAGATCTTCGAACAATCTCCTTGATGAGTCACCTGCTTAAAATATTTCTATGTGGATGAGTCATCCACAACCGAATCTATCAAAAACTAGACATCGATATTAACGATACACCGCTCTTGTTTAATATCTACAGCGAACAAATATGCCAAGAAGCTCTCTCATATGCAAACGAAGGGATAATAGTCAATGGAGAAGTTATCAATAACATTCGATATGCTGACGATACTGTGATAATGGCAAGAACAGCGGAAGATCTACAACATCTAGTTGAAAGTATGAATGAGGCATGTAATAACTACGGAATAAGGAAAAACCAAATATATGACCTTCAGTAAGAATCCAATAAATGACACTAGTATCACAATAAACGGTACCCAACTTGAAAAAGTAAACGAATACAAATACTTGGGAACCCTTATCAATGAAACAGGTGACCAAAATCACGAGATAAAAAGACCCGTGTTGAGCTGGCCCCCCCCACTTGCAAAAATTAAAAAACAAATAGCCCTGATTTATGAGCTATTTATGAGCTCTCATATTCCGCAAACTAAAAATTTTGAGCTCGTTCCACTGAGCAGGAATTTAATACCCTAGTGGGGGGGGCTGAGTCAGCCCCCCCCCCTACTTAAAAATAGGAATATTGAATCGGTTTTTGCGGCAGAATTACGAGCTATTTATGAGCTCTTGAAATTATATAGTTTCGATTTTTGAGCTCATCCCCTTCACCCCCAAACAACCCTTTAATTGATTTAACTTAAGAGAAAGATGCTGGGAAAACTTAAAATATATCGTATTGCGGATATAATTCATATAGCTTATATACTCTAAGAATAAACTATTAAATCAAGAGCATTTCGATTATTGAGCTACAACCCCTTCGCAAGAAAACCACCCTATCTTCCCGGCTTAAGAGAAAGTTGTACTTAAAATGCATTAAACTAATTATTTGGCGACTACATATCATTTAATAATTTATAAGCTTCCAAATTACGCGCATTCAGATCAGTAAATTGCAATTTATTTTGTATAGTGCAGTCACTGAAGGTAAAAATCAACGATTACCTTCAATTTCGGTGAACCTTTATCGATTTTCACGAAAATTGGTCAGTAGTTAGAGGATACGTCAAGAAACAAAGGTGACATGGTACCACCTTGCGCCTTTACCCTGAGGGTGGATACCGCCCCTTCTCGGGGGTGAAAATTATTTTATAAAAAATAAATGCACAAATCAATAAAAGAACAAATTAAAAGCAAAATTTATTATATAAAGTTAATAAAATAAGTCAATACTTTTTAAGTTATTAAAGATCAAAGATTTTAATTATTTGTGAAAAAAATGCATGTTTTGAAAAGGTTTTTTGTAAATCACTGAAAAACTTTAAGTTTTTACAAAAAAGTTAATAGTAGTTTAATTCGTATAGCTTATATTCTAAGAATAAACTCTTAAATCACGCGTCTTTCGATTATAGAGCTACAACCCCTTCGCAAGAAAACGACCCCATATTCCCGGCTTAAGAGAGAGTTGTTCTTAAAATAATTTAAATTAATTATTTGGCGACTACATATCGTTTAATAATTTATGAGCTTGCAAAATATACGCATCTCAATTATTGAATTGCCATTTTCTTTCTATAGTGCAGTCACTGAAGGTAAAAATCAACTAGTACCTTCGATTTCGGTAAATCTCCATTGATTTTCACGAATTGACAATAACAACTTGGGGTTTTAGCCTGGGGTATATGTCACCCCTTCTCGGGAGTGAAAATTACTTTATTAAAAATAACCCCACAAATCGAGAGAGGGACAAATTGTAAGCAAAATTTGTTATATAATGTGATTAAAATAAATCAATACTTTTTGAGTTATTAAAGATCAAATATTTTAATTTTTGGAAAGAAAATGCATGCTTTAGAGCGATTTTTCATAAATGACTCAAAAACTGTAAGTTTTTACAAAAAAGTTTTCATCACTAAAATTGAAGCTAATAAAAAATATAATAAATTGCTTACTTGAAAAACCCTTTAATGTTAATTTAAAGTAAGTTATTGGTAATTAAATGTATATTTTTTCCGCGACTGTTAAAATCTAAGGGTTCAAGCTTAAATAACGGGAAAGAGATGCATTTTATAACACTTAGGTACTAAATACTTGTCAAAGTACTTAGAAATAACTATGAAAAATAAGATGCAGAAAAAGTTGATAGTATCAAAATCCGCTCACCAATTTTCGTGAAAATGAATGGAGATTTACCGAAATCGAAGGTACTAGTAGATTTTTACCTTCAGTGACTGCACTATAGAAAGAAAATGGCAATTCAATAATTGAGATGCGTATATTTTGCAAGCTCATAAATTATTAAACGATATGTAGTCGCCAAATAATTAATTTAAATTATTTTAAGAACAACTCTCTCTTAAGCCGGGAATATGGGGTCGTTTTCTTGCGAAGGGGTTGTAGCTCTATAATCGAAAGACGCGTGATTTAAGAGTTTATTCTTAGAATATAAGCTATACGAATTAAACTACTATTAACTTTTTTGTAAAAACTTAAAGTTTTTCAGTGATTTACAAAAAACCTTTTCAAAACATGCATTTTTTCACAAATAATTAAAATCTTTGATCTTTAATAACTTAAAAAGTATTGACTTATTTTATTAACTTTATATAATAAGTTTTGCTTTTAATTTGTTCTTTTATTGATTTGTGCATTTATTTTTTATAAAATAATTTTCACCCCCGAGAAAGGGCGGTATCCACCCTCAGGGTAAAGGCGCAAGGTGGTACCATGTCACCTTTGTTTCTTGACGTATCCTCTAACTACTGACCAATTTTCGTGAAAATCGATGAAGGTTCACCGAAATTGAAGGTAATCGTTGATTTTTACCTTCAGTGACTGCACTATACAAAATAAATTGCAATTTACTGATCTAAATGCGCGTAATTTGGAAGCTTATAAATTATTAAATGATATGTAGTCACCAAATAATTAGTTTAACGCATTTTTAATACAACTTTCTCTTAAGCCGGGAAGATAGGGTGGTTTTCTGGCGAAGGGGTTGTAGCTCAATAATCGAAATGCTCTTGATTTAATAGTTTATTCTTAGAGTATATAAGCTATAGGAATTATATTCGCAATACGATATATTTTAAGTTTTCTCAGCATCTTTCTCTTAAGTTAAATCAATTAAAGGGTTGTTTGGGGGTGAAGGGGATGAGCTCAAAAATCGAAACTATATAATTTCAAGAGCTCATAAATAGCTCGTAATTCTGCCGCAAAAACCGATTCAATATTCCTATTTTTAAGTAGTGGGGGGGGCTGACTCAGCCCCCCCCCCCCCACTAGGGTATTAAATTCCTGCTCAGTGGAACGAGCTCAAAATTTTTAGTTTGCGGAATATGAGAGCTCATAAATAGCTCATAAATCAGGGCTATTTGTTTTTTAATTTTTGCAAGTGGGGGGGGGGGGCCAGCTCAACACGGGTGATAAAAAGACGTATTGAAATTGCCAGGTCTACTTTTATAAAAATGAAAAAATTATTTTGTAATCGTGATATTAGTATTCATCTACGAACTAGAATGTTAAAATGCTATGTATTCAGTACTTTGCTCTACGGTGTTGAGTCATGGACTCTTAAACAGAGGAATATTAAAAATCTTGAAAGCTTTGAGATGTGGTGCTACCGCCGTATACTAAGAATAAGTTGGGTGGATAAAATTACAAATGAAGAAGTAATACGCAGAATAAATAACGAGACAGAAGTTCTACTGAATATAAAAAAGAGAAAACTTGAATACTTAGGCCACCTGATGAGGGGACAAAAGTACACATTCCTACAAAATATAATGCAAGGAAAAATCCAAGGACGAAGAAATCCATGCCGTAGAAGAATGTCCTGGATGAGAAATTTGAGAGAGTGGTTTGGCTGTACCACTAACGAATTGTTCAAAACAGCAGTAAATAAAATTAGGATCGCCCTAATGATATCCAATCTCCGATAGGAGAGGCACTCAAAGAAGAAGAAGAGAAGACATATTATGAGAAGCTGAAACTCAAGCCAAAAAACAAAAATATCCATATACAAAACCCTTATCCAACTAGTGTTGACATATGGATCGGAGGCATGGACCATCTCCAAGGTAGATGAAAACCTTCTGCTTATATTTGAACGAAGGATCCTGAGAGCAATATTCGGTGGCATCTGTGAAAATGGTGTTTGGAGGAGGAGGTACAACTACGAGGTATACCACAGATATAAACAAAAATTTGGTGAAATTTAAAATTCTTATAAGAATAGGAAGGCTAAGGTGGGCAGGACATCTAGAAAGATCATAGCAGAACAACCCTCTTAGAAAAATCCTTGTCACAACCTGTGGGAAGTAGAAATAGAGGTAGGCCAAAACTCAGATGGAAGGATGGTGTAGATGAGGATGGGAGAAAAATAGGCGCAGCAAACTGGCAACGGTTGGCAATGGATAGGACTGACTGGCGTAATAAACTTAGGAAGGTCGAGGCTCTTTCATAGGGCTCTAGCACCATTGATGATGATGATTCTGACTTCTAACATCAGAAATAAAATAAAGCGCATTAAAAACATGAAAACTGGAAAATCATCTGGTCTCGATTACATTCACAGTGAACCTGTAAAGCTCTTAGAATATGAAAACTTCAAATAAATAAGTTAAAACTGCTTCTTTTCGATTGCATTGATACGTGTTTTAAAACTACACAACTTTAGTTACAAATACCATCAAACGCAGTCTTCGTAGAAGCTTTTTCCGTGACGTGACGATAGCTCCAGAACAATATTTAGTCCATGTGTTGACACCGCTCCCGAATGAAAAAATTTCTGATTCGGTTTCTTTGTGGATTCCTATTAAAAAATGTCCCCTTGAAACAAATCTGAAGGGTGCCGGGCGGAATTTTTTGGCAGAAATTGTTTAAACAATTTTTTTATACAGATACAAAAGATCACGTTTTTTTGCTCTAAAATATATATTTTTAGGTTTTTTGGGTCATTCTAAATAAGAAAGGTATCTTGTAATTTTTCTCAAAAATTGATAGTTTTTGAGTTATAAGCGATTTAAAATCTGAAAAATGCGAAAACACGCATTTTTGAGGTTTAAAAACTTATACTTAAATTAGTATTTTTGAGGTTGCCAGACACTTAGTTTAAAGAATAAACATTCAGCTTCAAGATTTTGAAGAGTGATCGCATCTAACTTTAATTTATACCGTTGTTCTTTAATTGTTAAATAAGCATGTTTATCCGATTTTTTTGCCGGTGCGGCGCGCTTTATTTAAAAAATCTCCTATTTTCCCCAATTTTTTTTCTAGATTCTTTGGGATATTCTAAATAAAATAAGTTTTTTGAAATTTTTCTCAAAAGTTAATAGTTTTAAAGTTATAAGCGATTTAAAATCCGAAAAATGACAAAAAAAAAACGTATTTTCGGTTTTTAAATTGCATCTAACTTTAAAACTATTAATTTTTGAGAAAAATGTCAAGAAACTTATTTTATTTAGAATATCCCAAAGAATCTAGAAAAAATATTTTTCGGAGGAAAATAGGAGATTTTTGAAATAGAGCGCGCCGCACCGGCAAAAAAATCGGATAAACATGCATATTTAACAATTAAAAAACAACGGTATAAATTAAAGTTAGACGCGACCACTCTTCAGAATCTTGAAGCTCAATGTTTAGCCTTCAAATTAAGTATCTGGCAGCCTCAAAAATTCTAATCTAAATATGAGTTTTTAAGCCTCACAAATGCGTATTTTCGCATTTTTCAGATTTTAAATCGCTTATAACTCGAAAACTATCAATTTTTGAGAAAAATTACAAGATATATTTCTTGTTTAGAATGACCCAAAAAACCTAAAAATATATATTTCAGAGCAGAAAAACATGATCTTTTGTATTTGTTTAAAAAAATTGTTTAAACAACTTCTGCCCAAAAATTCCGCCCGGCACCCTTTATATTTGTTTAAAGGGGACATTTTTGAATAGGAATCGACAAAGAAACCGAATCAGAAAATTTTCCAGACGGGAGCGGTCTCACCACATGGACTAATTTTCTCTTTGGCGTACACATTCTTTGGAAACTGATGTTTCCCCCCTACGAGGAGGGGGTTTTAAGGGGAAACTCGGGGGTAGGCATGGAAAACTTGTTTGTATCTTTTGTGGGGTCCCAAAATTCACCTTACTAGCAAAATCCAGCTTCTTTAAATTCTGTACCAAAATTCTTTTTCTTCACATTATATAAAAATCTCAAATTAAAACTTCCGTATGTGATTTGCAGAATGACTGAAAGTCATTCTGCGAATCACTCTGACTAGAGTATTTCACTGCTACGTTGACAAAATTTATTCAAAAATATCTACTATACATTTGTTTACTATAACCCAGATCGGATAATTGTTTTGCCAAAGCTTTAAGCATCGGATAAGGGCCCGACAGCAAATTTAACGATTGTGTACTTGGTGGAAAAAGATGATCTCTCATCATATCTTTTGAAACAAACCCTTTGCCGAATCGCCAGTCTAAAACAAAATGTATGACAATATAGGTTTGTTCTATATAGAAAAAAAAAATGGTAATAAGACATCCCGTAACGCGACATTTCGTAACTCCACAATCCGTAACGCCATAAATTCGTAACGGCGAGTAGAAGATTTTTCCATGATATTTGCTAAATTTGAAGTAAAACGCGCCAAAAAAGAGTAACTTTGATACAGTTTGAATTTTGAAACTCTTTTGTGGCGCGTTTACTTCAAATTTAGCAAATATTATGAAAAAATCTTTTAAAATAAAACTAGAATTTTGTTTTCCATCAAAATGAAAATACATTTTCGCGCCACGTAATATTTATATCAGCTCTTTTGTAGCTGGAATATTGTATGCGCCACTCATTTTGTGGGGTTACGAACTGTCGCGTTACGAGATGTGATTGGAACCGAAAAAATTACCAGGGGGAGGCTGTTCTAGTGTATGCCAGATTTTTAACCGGCCTGGCATTTTTTTAGCCGTTTCGTTTAATTCTTCTTTGCCAATAATGTCTGCTTCGGTTTTGGAGGCGTAGATGAGGGTACAGTTTATGCCATCTAGAGGATCGGCTATTATTGTCCTCAACATTTGTATTACAGGAGTGATTCCAATTCCGCCTGTGGAAAGATTTATCATTAGCAGTCGTATACATATCGAATTGCTTTCTTGGCAAAAAATTATGGAAAGGAATCTTAGTTAAAGCTTGAAATTATTCAAGAAAGTCAATAGTAATTAACACTCCTTGGATACCGCATGGAAACAAATGGAAATAAACGGAAACGAACTAAGCAGTGAATGACTGCTGACTGTTGCAAACGTTCTGAGTCTGACCTAACGTTCTGAGACTTCCGTTTTTCGTCATCCCATCGGCTTCCATTGTAATAATTTCTTTGCTAATCCTAGGTAAATCGGCTTCAACAATATCCTTCCATATTTTTCTGAGACGGTCAACTGATCTTCTACCGTTTGGTCTCTTAAAAAATATTGTCTTTAACACTCTGTCTTCCTCTGATCTTACCAGAGGACCTGACCAACTTATCCGGTTAGCTCTTATATGTCTGACGATGCTTTCCGCTGATATAGAGTCCATGTTTTTATCCATAAGTTCCACGTCTTATAGACCTGGATCCCGACTACCAAAAAAAAAGTTGATTAATAGCAAGCTGAAAATTTGTTAATAGCTTAACGGTGTCTAGTCGGACAAACTTTGATGTACGGGAACACTGGAACAGCGGAACAGGGGAAGTTTTAATTGTGGAACAGTTTAAAGATTTGGAATGTCAGATTACGAAAACGTCCCATGTATTTCGTCGGACAGAACATCCAACTGATTTGTTACCCTTTCATTAAACTCTCATGCAAAAATCAGACTGATATCACTAACCAACATGATTCCTGTCATTTGACATGTTCTTCGTGTTCCACTTATTAAAATCCCCAGTTGGTGATAAACACCAGTCTTTTTTTTGGCATGAGAGTTTAATGAAATGGTAACATATCAATTGGAAATTCTGTCCGACAAAATACATGGAACGTTTTCGTAGTCTGACGTTCCAAATTTTTAACCTGTTCCACAATTAAAACTTTCCTTGTTCCAGTGTTCTCATATATCAAAGTTTGTCCGACTAGACACCGTTAAGATATTAACAAATTTTCAGCTTGCTATTAATCAACTTTTGATTGTCTTTTTAGCAGCTTAGATCTTAATAATGGTGATAGGGAGTATAATGTTCTATTCCCCGCAGCTATCCATACGTCTTTTTCTATACGTTAGTGATCTGTGATTACCATCCCCAGATATTTAAACTCTTGTACAACTCTGAAGTTGTGGCCAATCTGCTTAACCCTTGGTTTTGGATTTTTGGTTACTAATGTATGCAACATCATCAAAGTATAGTATAGATTGAAAAGAAAAATCAGCATGATAGAAGTAAGACGTTTGAATAATTAAAGAGATACCTAAGCGATGACAAAAAAATAAACAAACAAAATATTGGGCACTAAACATTACTTACCTACTATAAATCCAAGTTTTTTGGTGTTTACTACAAGCGTCCCAGCTTTATGAGTTATATAGAATTTACCTCCTCCCTTATAAATAACTTTACCAGAAGGATTAGATACTTGGATTACATCACCAATTTTCAGACTGTCCAAATGTTGTGACATTTTACCACCAGCCGGGAATTTAGGGTCTTCGTTTTTAAAATAAATCTAAGAACAATAAATGGTTCACTGAAATATTTGTTGCTTATAGTGATCGAGATATACAAGAACTGGGTAACTCGTTTTTGCAAAAAATGTAACAATCACTTAACAAAAAGAAGCATATTTTCGTTGTTACGTTTGAGAATGACCATATAGTCTTCTCTGCAGGAAAAATAATTCAAGTAAATACAGCAAAAAACTACAAAAAATTGAGTTTTGTTTGACCAAACAAATAATTGGACAAAAAATAAAAGGCAAAAATCCCTGTTCACATGCCTATCTTGAAAGTTAAAATTGAGATACCCAATCCTTGTGCCACTATGGCGATACAATATTCTTTACCTTTATCATAAATTCAGCATATCCTCTTGTAGAACAAATTGATGTTGGGGAATACGTTCTTGAAATATCTTTGCCTCCAATTTTGGCGTGAAACAAACAATGTTGTCCACAAGCATGGCCTAAAATATTCTTTAATTTTTAGCTTTAATAAGCTGAAAACTCATTCTTTAAAGTAAAGCCAAACAAAAATGTAATAGCAACATCAAGTCGAGTAATAATTAAGGCTTGAAATTAACAGAATGTTTGTGTCAAATGTTTTAACACTTGTTCAACAATACATTAGAACAAAAGCTGTATTTCCTTAACAAATTACAACTTGTTTTACAAAAATCACTAGGAAAATATTTGTTTTTATTTTCTAAATATCAAGAACTAAATGCCAAATGTTAGAACAACTTTTGTTCAACAATAAACTAAAAAAAAAAAACAACAAACAATAAAAGGCAACGTATTTTACAAAAATTATAACAAAAAATTCCTCTTTTAATTTCAACATAATATAAGGAATTGAATAATACCAATTTTTTTTTGAAATATGGCTTTGGCAGAGCCAATTAGCCAGACTTGTTTGTGATTGATTGCAGATTCATAGTCATAAATTTCTTATTTTATATCATAAGTACATACTACAATATTATTTTTAGATACATAGGTACATTGTGTTGCCTTTTTTTATTTTGTTTTTATTTATTCAACAAATTTATTCAACAAAAAATAATAAAGTACAACAATATCTAATATTTAACTTGTTTATCAAAAATACTTCCGAAAAATTCCTTTTTTATCTTCTAAATAAAAAGGATTGAAAAGGACAACCTGAAAAATTCAAACAGCAAAGTGATTGCGAGATGAATTGAATAGAAAGCGAGGAAGAAATAGAAAAAGAATATAATAAAATTCCGGAGTTAACATGGAAAACGGTTAAAGGAGTGATAAGAATTAAAAAACTTCAAAAAAAGAGCTTTGGTTTCATGAAGAACGTAAACAAGAAATAGACAAATGAAATTAACTATACGTGTTGTATATTCAAAGAATAACACGAGAAAGAGGCGAAAAATTTTATGTAGAACGAAGAAAGAAGAAAGGCAGACTAAATATGCAGAAAAAAGAAGAGAAGATACAAAAACGATCAAACACTAAAAATGTTGAAGATTTAAATCGTGGTAATACTAGAGGAGTAATAAATGTCTAAAATAGCCACATATGGCACAGAAACATGGATGACAGAAAAATAATAAACTTTATGAGTAGATACGTTTGAAAGAACGATATTGAGAAGGATATTGTGACCCATCTGTGACAATGGTATGTGGAAAATAAAGTTCAACCACGAGTTATATCAATGTTACGAACAGTCTTCTTTAGCAAATTCTGTTAAAATACAAAGCTTGCGTTGGAGAGGTCACCTTATAAAAATATGGATAATAACGGAACGGAATACCTATTAGAACGCTTAGGGCATGTCCATATGCGGGCGGTTTGCCAACTTCGACTGAGAGGTTTACCTGTTTTCCCCCTGTTTGTCTTGGTATTAGGGTGAAACTTCAAAGGCGGCATTAGTTTGAGATCAAGTAAAACAGGTAAACCGCGCAGTCGACGTTGGCCAACCGCCCACATAATATGAACAACAGTGGCGTCTCGTGGCCTTGGAGACAGGGTCGGCAAGGTTTTTTTGTCTCCTCATATAGGTATACCATCAAACTAAAAGGCTTAAATCATCATAGGAAATTTTTGTTTCCTGGCGTTTCGACAATACTTGTTAATTCTTTTGAGACAAGATAAATCCCGTTTATTTGAGGCAGAAATTGGTGGTAGTGGTGATAAGAAAATCTATGAACAGTTTGTTATAATGAATTGCAGTACATTACTACATAGAATTATACATACATATTTTGTAACTTATCCCACTTTCTGAAAATATTTGGATCGGCATAATTTTTAAGTACCTAACTTGTTATAATAAATACCTTGGAAATTCTTTGGCGAAGGTAACTTTTAAATTTTGAATCGTCAAAGAGGTCAAAAATTTGCAAATCTTCAAAATTCGAAAAACGAGTATCTATAATATTTGCATATATTAGTAGGTATCCAAAATTTCAAGATATACCTACTCGTTTTTCGAGAGATGTATCATGTTGTTGTCTTTTTTGGGATGGTTCGGAAATATCAAGCGAATCCAAAATGCCACTGCGTATATATTGGAAACTACTATCATTACGAAAATCTCTGAGATTTTTCACCAGCTTTCGTATTCTATTTTTTGAATAAATAATGTCAGTTGACTGATTTTGAACAATAATGAATATCTTAGGCAAACTCTGTCTTAAAAATATTTAAAAGAATATTAAAAGAGTAATTATTTAATAAAGTTCTCAAACCGCTTGCTTCACGGATCGAGGTATCGCCAATTTCAAAATCGTCGCCTTCGATAATAAAATCAAAAACTTCCAAAACCTGTTCACGAAAATCTGCTACAGATACTAAAACTACCAGAGATAATCTGCTTAGATAAAACTAATCGAGATTTAAAATTTCATCGCGTCTGACAAACTGTTCGCTTTTTTTTCGAAACAAATTTGTTCTAAAGCAGTAATCCGTTTAGGTGAGCTAAACTGGCAAGAAAAGACGATATTCTTTATTTTTTTACACGTATCATGCAAAACTAAATTCATTATATGCGCATAATAGTGAGTAAATAAAGCTTGTGATGCAATATGTAGTTTTAACTTTTGACTGGAGACCATTCAATTCACCACACATCACAGCAACGCCGTCATAAGATTGCCCCAGTTTGCCCTACCAATTTATTTTTGATATCAAAAAATTTTAATCTGTTCTTTAAAACTCCAAAAATATATTATGCCTTATTGCTTTTACTCACGTCTCTAAAACCTAAAAACCTCTCATAAATATTACCACGTAACGCGTATCGAACAACAATAATTGATAATTGTGAATGACATGATAATCAGAAGTTTCATCTAGTTCCAGCGAAAAGCAAATGGTTTTCTAAATCTCAGATTCAATAACGTTATTCAAAATGTAACTATTTGATTAGGTATATGTATTAGTTCACTCTGTATTACGAATACACTTCGAATTAGAAAGTAAATATTTCTAAAACAATTTCATTATTATCTCTATAATTACTTTGATTTTTAACAAATGCTTCGATCCATCATGTCCACTAAATGATAATTCCTGACAACCTAAAAAAATTACAATATCAATTAAACGAAGTAAAACGGCGTAATTATTTTTGGCAATTTCTGCCGATGCGATCTGGCGATGCCAAATGAAACACCGACCGGCAGATTTAAATATGCCGTACCTGCCTACGGAGAGAATGTATGTTCGCTTGCTCATCGACTTGTTATTTCGGCTAGTTAGGTACGGCTAGCCGAAAAGTCAGATGAGTGGCTCGGATCATTCATTTTTTGAGAAGTCTGTTATGCGCAGGGATCACTTAACGCTCGGATTGATCAAATCCTTTTAAAAACCATGAATAAAATTTAGTCTGTATTATCTGACAGATTTTTTTTTACTTCATAGATACAAATATTAAAAAAATCTATCTATATAAATGTGTGGGTCGGCATTGCCAACCCTGCCGACCCTGACCGACCGCCACTGATGAACAAGCCCTAAGTTTAACCACAGTATACACAGTATTCATCTGTATACTGTGGTTTAGTGCTTGTTCATATGTGGGGGTTGGCCAACGTCGACTGCGCGCGCGCGGTTTACCTGTTTTACTTGATCTCACCGTAATGCCGCCTTTGAAGTCACCAAGATAAACAGGGGGAAACAGGTAAACCTCTCAGTCGACGTTGGCAAACCGCCTGCATATGGACAAGCCCTTAACTATGGTGGGACGTCGCCGGTCAATAGGAAGAAAAAGACAACGAAGGGGAACCGATGCCCATGTTAGAGAGATATTAGATAGGTAATTAACTACACGAGACGAGAGCAGCCGAGGAACGGGATGTTTAGAGACAGATGCTGGGAGAGGCCAGGACACGACTTCAGCTGTCAGTACCGGCGCTAGGGTATGAGGTGCCCGCTTGCAAAACTAGCACAGGCGTCCCCCCGCCCCCCCCCCCCACACACACAAGCTAGCCTCAGATCAGGAGACATACGTGTGTTCTAATGGAACAGTGGGACCTACATGTCCGAAGATCAAACCAGTCACACTCCATAATGGTACCTATCTGACCCCCCAAATTGTACCCAGATTAGGGTATTAGGGCTGGAATTTAAAAAACATTTAAAAAATTAATTTTTCTACTTTACTGTTTTCTGTAACACCAGCAGAAAAATAGTTCAAGAAGGAGACAGAGAATGCTCAATGTCAGAAAAACAACTCGTTCAGTAATCAGTAACAAACTACAAAATAATGCGAAACAAAAGTTTGTGATAATGGACCAAAATGTGATCACTAGAATCTGTACTTATAATACTTATAAAATGAATACCTAATATCATGTCATCTTCGGGTAACTTGAAGGTAAAAATCCTTACATTGCGATTCGCATTAACTTTTTTATATAATTTCATTTTATATTTTATCTTCGGATCCACTAATAGTCTTTTTACTAAATCTGAAAAGTAACGTATAATTGATTTAAAAGTTATGAAACCTCGATGGAGCCTGATAACTACATTTTAATATAGGTATTTTTGGTAAGTTCTTTATTAAATGTCATCTATTTTTACTAATTGTAGTAATAATAATAATATCGTGTTTTTATTAAATCCTCTCCCATCTGTGTAAAATTTTGTCCAATCTTCTGCTTGAATAGGATAGCCTTAGCTTCAAGCATTTGGGGAAAATGTTGTTGTTGCGGCACCATCCTACGAACTGGATAGAATTCTGTGCATGAGTTAATTTCTTATATAGTGTGTCAACTTCCTTAAATCGTTGGTAACAATAATAGGCCCACACCTGTTTTTATCGTCAAAGCCTTGAAGCTAATAATATTCCTATTCAAGCAAAAGATGCAGACAGAATTATACACAGAGCCAAGGAGAGGAATCAATACCATAGGCCCGTATCATGTTTTTAGTCATGAAAAACGGCAATAGGAAAAACATGAAGTATTATACTTATATTTCGCTATTTTCCTCAGATAAAAGTCAAAAGAAAATACTAATAACAATAGTAAGTAAATATATGTTTCACATTCTGTGAATGATTCTTGTAAATTTAATAGGAAAATCTCTAGAACCAGAATGTCACAATGTAGTGAATAAGGACTTTTCTTAAACTCATACTTTAAGGATATAGGTTGAAAAGGGCCCCATATTTAATTATCTTATGGTAATGCTATTGTAGCAGTGGAAAGAACTGCTAAGAGGCAGAAATGTACAAAAAATTGCCAATACCATTAGAAAATGGAAAAGTCGTTGGAAAATTAGGCTATACCAAACAAAATTTGTTCATTTTTCTTACAGGTTCGCTTCAAGACATATAATATGTGATGGAATAGAGCCGACATGCTCCAAGGAATGTTACTTTAAAATCCAAAGTTTATTTTGGACAATTATTAAGTCATAATCTAATCGAAGAGAAGGGCACAAGAGAGATCTAAATGGAAGGTCAAACACCCACCCACGGTTATGATGTCAAAAGAAGTATTAAGTCATAATCTGGATGTGGTACCTCAAGCTGATAGAAGAAACTCAATGACATAAAAGTATTGTGAAAACTAAAAATGTAAAAAAGTTATGCCCTAGAAAAAAAATTATGCAAACCACATTTGGTACAACACTCCAAACTGTTTTCTATATTATTAATTAATTACCCATCCTAGACTTTCATATCCGAAAATTTCTGTACAAATCACAAATAATTTTTTTCAATTTCCTAGATAACATCGTAGATATTCACATAATATCACAAATCACAAATTTTTCTCCATTTGCTACATAACAAAATAATATTTTGTCGAACATTGTTATTTTGATAGTTTTTTGGCAATTTATTGTCAAAAATTACATTTCTTCTTCTTCTTCTTTTTGTTTTTGGTCTCGCTGCAAGGCGATTACCAGGACGATTTATAGGCGATGTTGATGTAGTCTGGCTTTAAACCATACCAAAATCGCTGACTATGTTCTTGTAAGAAGCTTGTGATGAGGTGTGATATAATTAAATGAAATTAATTGGGTCAGGTTAAGTATGATTAAAATATAAATTAAATGACAAATAGCAAAATATAACACGAATACATATAAACAGTTGAGACTTGCAATTTGTAAGCTTATTTTGTTAATTGCTAGAAAACGCATTGCAGTTTAATAAGCTTATTTGGTTAATTGCAAGAAAACGCGGTGTTTTGACGTTCATGGAAATTAATTTTGTGTATACAGGGTGTCCAGAAACTCTACCGACAAACGAAGACAGGAGATTCTTCAGATAATTTTAAGACAATTTAGCTCAATTTGCCTAGTCCGAAAATGCTTCCTAAAGGACCTAGAGCTCTTTGAAGATGGCTTCTTGTAATTAGTTTTCCTTAAATACCTCCAGAACGCTTCAATTTAGAAAAACTAAAATCGGTACGTATATTTATCTTCCAGAGATAAATCGATTCCATCCATTTCCAATTTATAGTACCGATCATAGGCGTCCGTTTTGGGTAGGGCAACGGTTATTTTATCACATAACTTTTTTGTCTTCAACTTTTAAGCATTTTTGACATTGGATTATTAAATTGTGAGGTATTTTAGTACTAAAAGGTACTCTTGGTTTAAGTCCGTAGGACACACGGTTTTCTAGAAAAATCGAATTGAAAATTTTTCGTTTTTTGAATTTGAATAAAAATTAAAAAATATTTTCAAAAAAAAACGGTGTATTTTATCAACTTAAAGCAAGAGTAACTTTTAGTACTAGAATACCTCATAACTTAATAATCTAGAGTCAAAAATGCTTAAAAATGAAAGACAAAAATGTTATGCGATAAAATAACCGTTGACCTACGCAAAACGGGCGCATATGACCCGTACTAGAAATTCGCAGTTAATGAAATCGATTCATCTCTGAAATATAAATAAACGTACCAGTTTTCAGATTTCTAAATAGTTTTTTTTTAATTTTTTTTTTTTGAAATTCAAAAAAAGAAAAATTTTCAAATCGATTTGTAGTTAAAATGGCTTGAACGAGTCACTAATCACGAGTATATGCAAATTTTAAACAGAAATGCCTTAACCAATTTTTGCCTTACAGAAAAATAAAATAAAGCCAAAATATTTATAAAAGCAAGACCTACCTACATTTCTTTACTTTTTGAGATTTTTCGTATCACTAATACTTTTTATTTTGAAAGTTACTTTGAAAAAAAGGCAATAAAAAAACTTTTAAAATTTTTTAAAAATAAGAACTTCGAACCGGTCAAACTTACAGATCATATTATAAACAATAAATATTTAAAGTAAATGGTAAAGCGCTAATGATAAATTTTATTTGGGGTGCGAAATAGGGGCTCGTGATTTTTTTTTTACCAAAAAAGGAGCCAACTTTATTTTGAGCATAACTCGTATAGTTTTGGTGCTAGAAACTTTTATAAAAATAAAAATAAAGCTTTTTTTTGAAACATTTAAAAAAAGTTTTAAGAGTTTTTTCCGTAAATTGCTTCATCTTTTGGATATTTCAGGTTAAAATATTCGATTTCGAATTGGACAAATAAGAATAATTTTTCATGAGCTTCAACTGTGTTTTTACTGTGTCGATAGACCTCATGAATACATATTTAATTCGATAAAAACTTATTCTTGACTTCTTGAGTTAATTGCGAAAAACCCATCGGAAAACGTTGTTTTTTTTAAATAAACATTTTCACTCGCAAATGACTTGAAAAGTATTAACATAGATAAAGAAACTCTATAGAAGAACAAAAATTGCTTATATATAGTCAATTTATACATTTCCGGACTTATATTAAACGTATGTTTTTCACCCCAAGGAGGTGTGTCACCCCCCGAAGTAAAAGCAACTAACGGCATAAATCCAACTTTGAAGTGGAGTGTAACTAGAACCTAAATCCAAATTGTCAGTAGTAATTGCACAAGAGCTCTAAAATTATTGAATTTTTCCAGAGTGACACTTTGACAAATTGTCAAAGTGTCACGGGGGAAAAATTCTATATTAATTTTAGAGATCGAGTACAATTTGTTGCGATTATTTCATGAATAAAACTGTTCAAAACCAAAATTTTATTGTAATTTATTTATGTAAGTACAAATTAGTACAACTAATTAAACACACAGTTGTTATAAATATTTTACGGTTGAAAGTCATCACTTTTATAATTTTTAAAACATTAATTGTCATTAATGTCACTGAATGTATTTTTTCATAGCAACGAAGGGCATCTGACGTAATATACTTGACGACGGGAAATTATCAAAAATTATCAGTTTAATTTAGATTTCTGTAGCTTTCTATTGGTCAGAATCTCCTATGAATGAAATAATCAAGCAAATACGTCCGTCGTGACGCTGATAATTTCACTCCAAAACTGTAATTTACTGAGCTATTGGTGTATTTATGCATTGTTTATGACGACTTACATTTTTCATCTTGGTATAATAGAATATATTTCTATTGGTATAGAATAAAATAGAACAAAAATTACTAAATGATTACATTATTATTATTCTATGAGATGAACAACTTTCTTCGTGCACTATCTACTATCAGCGAATATGTCTACAATTTTATTAGGTTTGTTCTAGCATCAGTTTCAAACGGTTTGAAACCATCAGCGAATAGTCGACCAGCGCGAGTAGGGGGATAGCACTGGTGACTGTATTATGTTCTCTCACTGACCAACTGTTTGCTGACGGTTTCTGACTAGTTTGACTGTTTGCTAGAACAAACCTATTAATTCGGATGGACAACTTCATTTTCAATACTGCACTGCTTAAAAAAACGTATGTATGCAAATAATATAACAAAACATTTTTACATATAATTATCAAATTCGGCAAATTGCAATCCTCAAATCTTTCAGTAGTCATGTACAAAGCATTATAGTTTATTGTCGTTACCATAAAATTTCGGTAGGCCGGAAGGGGTTAAGTTTCTAGATATTATGAGATGATTCACTTGGCAAATACGTCTATTTAGAAATTTACGTTTTTAATTTTAAACACAACGTAAAATAATATAACATTAACAGATTTTTACATAATATCAGGTGACAAGATAGGGCCCCTAAGCGATTGGGGTCCCCGCAAGCTTCACGCTGCGGGGGCCTCTGTTACGCCCCTGCACGTCATCATCCAAAGAAGAGTAGAGGGAAGAAAAGGAGTGGAAAAACGAAGAAATCTTTGCTGAGGAATATCAGAGATTAGACTAACCTCAGTGTTGAACAGATATTTCACATTGCAAAAGATAGGAAAGCGTTTAAGGAAGTGATCCCCAACCTTCGTTAGAAGATGGCAAAGATTCAGGAGAAGATTCAGGAATATGATTTTTCACCAGTTTTCGCAATATTTTTGTCACCCTTTTTTGGTATCTTTATAAGTCTGGTTTTGCATTCTTTGAGGAACTTTTCTTCTCTTAAAGCTTGATCTCTCTGTAGTATTAGAGAATAATAATAATTAACGTCTTAGTGCGTTAAGACATTAATACTTTTGCATACCATTTAGTTTCTGGCTTATTGTGTAAATAAAAACAATCAGTATAGAATAAATCTTCATAATAAGACGATTTATATCGAATCGGAAAACAAAATGATCTCCAAAGATAACGAGAAACTCAGAGTTTTAAGGTTTTAAGAAACAATAATATTATGTTTTGTATAATATGCACTGTATTATCCCGCCATATTACTGCGAAAAGGGCGTCTTTCGGCAAACGAGAGAAAGCCGTTCTCTCATTTCGCTCTGCGGCGACGGCGTTTTCCGCCGTCTTTATTTTTCCGTGAGTTTGCAGGAAATGCCGGCGTTTCCGGGATTTCATCGCAGGAAAAACACCAACTTCCTCCGACTTCCTCAATTACAATTTTAAATGTGGGAGAAGCATGATGAAATAAATCAAGTAAACCATGATAAAAGGGGGAGACTTGTGTTGAATTTATTAAGGAAAAACATCAAATAAACTCCAATTTTTAACGTTAAAACAAGGAAGAGTATTTCGCAATTTTTATGTTAAAAGGGATAATATCCTGTTTACTGATTTTTAAAAGTCTTTAAAATCGAGTACCTACATAAAAAGTCTCGTTTTAAACCTGACAATCCATTGACAATAATATAATTCTTGTGTAACTGAATGGTAATAGTGATTATTCCATGCCAAGAATAGAAGATATACTTAGTTATTGTGACAGCAAGTCAACAACACAAGTTGCTTGTGCAGACCGATTTTGTATCCGTCATCTTCATAGAGATACGTACCTACCCCACGTTTTCCGAGCAGGGATATCCATGTTGCCCTTTAAGGTAATCCTGTAACATCGACCTAGTGTCGTTTCAAAATTTAATTATTAGATACAACAAAATCATGTAACACTGAGGTTTTATAAGCACCAAAGTGGGCTATAGTTTCAACTACAAAATATAATGTTTCACTGATGATGGTCTGATAAGACCGAAAACGATCTGAAATTTTTATAATCCATTTGTATGATTTTTTAAAAGTTTTTTAATAAAACATAATATAATAGTAAAACATAAAAATACAAGTTTTTTAGTGGTAGCTATACAGCCTACTACTGGGATTGTTCCTTTTCATTTTTAATAAATTCATGTGAAAATAGAATAGATGCACCAAGGCTTAGTACTTAGTATCTATTTATTCTCATTAGTTTTGAATCAGATTACACGAAACTACAGGGTAACATTCCCTGGTACGTAGGCAATAGAGAAAACGATATAGAACAAAAACCGAAACAGTAGAGATAATCTCAAGAGGACAAAGGTTTAAAACGTAGTAGAATAAACGCATAGTATTTTGAATGTTCATTTAAAGATGGAGTTACTACAAACAAAATGATGTCTTTGGATGGTGAAACTATTGTGAAAAGTGGAATTTTAACTACATAAGACCGGTAGGTACCTACCACAGAATTTTTAATGGATGAAGTAGAAGGAGGCGAGTGATGTGTTGTGGTACAAAAAAATTCCAATGAAGCTGAAGGGAAAATTCTATAACACAGGTCACAAAACAGCTATGATGTACATAACTGAATTTTGGGCAGTAAGAAGAAAAAAGGAACAACGAGCATGTGGCTGAAATTAGCATGCAGATGGATGAGTGGACTTGAGTGGAGAATTGATATAAAAATTAGAGAGCATAGGTTAAGACAGTTTGTTCATGTTCAACGTCGAGACGAAATATCACCCAATTCGAAGAATTGCTGATCTGTATGTTCCTGGAAGGAGTAGGAGAGGAACACCTGTGGTGAGACGCTTCCCAGATAGCACAAGTACGTTTTATGGACATCCAATGGACGTACATCTGTGTACATTGGAACGTCCAACCAATGGACGTCCCGCTAAGGTACAATGGACATCCGATGGACGTCCAACGAATGTCCAGAGTTCACAAAATTGGACGTCCATAGAACGTCCGCTACAAACGTACATTGTACGTTGTATTGGAGCTTTCAGTGTACACCTTATGTACATTCAATGTACGTCTTATGGACATTTGTAGGGCACTTTTCAGAAAGCAATCTAGTATCCATAATTTTGTGAATACATAGCAAAAAGCCTTTATAGGAAATAGTTCCTTATAATACTAAACTTATACTTAAAAATATTACACAAAAGACCTTTTTTATTTCTCTTTACTATAACTTCATTATAATATATACTTTATTATAGGAACTAGGAAATTCATTAATGCACGACTGCACTTGCACGATAAACAGAAAACACAAATATATCACAGGATGTATTTTCATAAAGACGAGATTCAGATAATGACGCCTTAGGAAGCATGCACATTAAGAAGTTTAATATCTGTTCTGTTTCTGTTCCAAACTATTTTTAGAGTCAGTACCGTTGTTGTATATTACAAGCAGGTTTGCCATTCTGTGAATTATCATAAATAAACCCTCCTTCAGTATTCCACAACAATTAACAGCGATAATCCCCTAAAAGTACCTGACTAATACTACCTTTCACGACCGATAGCGCGAAGAGCGACAACGTTGTCAAGAAGATTCTCATTTAGTTTATATTGGGACTTAATATAATAGTCGCGTTTTGTGTAAAATATCCATGGACCACAAATGGATGTCCAATGTACGTTGAAATCAAACGTCCAATGGACGTCCCGTAATGTACGTACATAGTACTTCCAGTTTTGGTCCATGGACGTTTGGACTTTAAATGTACGTTATATGGACGTACATTGGACGTTGTGTGCTATATGGGTTAGGTCATGTTGGTAAAATAGTAAAAGGGATTGCTATTTTTGTGACCCCACATAGAAACTTTGGAAAAATGTAGCTAAGGAATTCGACCCCGCATAATCGATAAAGACAAAGAGAATGAAGAAAGAAAGGGTAGAATAAAAATATTTGATGAGGAAATAAATACCTACATAGTAGAATATCAGCTACAAATGAACACATGTCCTTAATTTAAAAAAAGTAATAAGAAATCGATATTGGATATTAACATTACATATTTGAAGAATATGCTTACTTAAGTTAGTTTATGCAAGTGAGATTTAAAAACTTACCAAAATACTAATACATAACTTTTATGAAACTTAATAATTTTTCCATTTTAGTGTAAATTATACAATGACGAATTCTGCCAATCAGACAACACGTCAAGGGAATATATTTAGATACAACTCATGTATCTGTTTATCTAAAAAGCACACTTTTTATTGATTCGTCAGAGATTATTTTCGAGATTGACGAAGAAACTGTCCAGACTCCGTACGGTATATGGACCAGACAGTGTTTACAGAACGGGTCACATACTTTCGTAGCAGGTTTACCCAAGTTGAAACAGATAAATTAAATTCGCCAGAAAAACGGCATTTTTGGCTTAATTTTAGATTATTTTCATAACAAAATGTTCGAAAAAACAAAGTATCAATTAAATAGGGATGTTCACTAATTTTTAAATATAGTTAAATTCAATAGATTACAAGGTATATAAAAACGTAACAATCATAAAACTGTTTAAAAATGTATATTTTTTAAGATAAATGAGTTCATAATGTTGATTTTCTTGGAGGCTAGAAAAACGGTACCCTGCAGCGAGGCTACGGTCTGTGACGTCAGCAGTCGTAACGTCTTTGATCGACGACTAGTTTTGTATACTTATTTACTCAGTGTATTTGAATGTGCGCAGTTTTTTACGTATTTAATTATTAAAAATAAAGCCAAATAAGTGGTGTTTTGTTCCTGGGTGTGTAAATACATCAAAAAACAGTTCTGACAAGATTTTTATTACCGTTCCAGCCAATTTAAAACAGAAAAAGAAATGGTTTGTTGCAGCTAGAAATTAAAATAACTAACTTAAAGAACTAACTTAATAAAATAAACATTATATAAGTTTTCCAGAGACTTTCGGCCCTTGGTAATAATGTAATTGTTCTCTCTGCATTTACATGTTTCAAAAATACTTATTAGTTTTCTCAGGATTCGAAAAAAAATGAATGAATTTAAATAGCATTGGACCAAGATTTTGCACTTACCCCCTTAAAGAGTAAATGAAAAAGTTTCGGGACCTCAAATTTGTATTCCTTAAACTGGGATATTCCTAAAAACGGGATTCTAATAATACATACAGTAAAAGTAAACCTTGAAATAACTACATGTGGATGTAGGTATGACTTTATATTATATTAAAATCATTATCTAATAATTTAGTGAAAAGATTGGTTGAAATAAAAATGTATAATACCCAAGTTCAAAAATATTTTTTACCTTGGAACAGTTGTCAACTCGAAATACGAAACAACCGAAATAAGATCTAGAGTTGAAAAGGACATAGCAACATTTAACAACATGCATGAGAAATATTTTCACCCATTGCGACATAATATCTCTCCCACTAAAAATGCGGCTGCTAAAATGCTATTATTTCCGGTCTTGCTATATGGCGCAGAGGCCTGGACAATATTGGAAACATTAATGAAAAAGCTAGAGGCATTCGAGATGTGGGTGTACCCACGTATCCTCAAAATATCCTGGGCGACCCACACCAACGTACAGGTATTGCGTCGAATGGGAAAACAAAAATAAATCTCTTTTACAATTAAGAAACGAAATCATAAATATTTCGGTCATATCATGAGGCATGATAAATATCGTATACTCCAACTGATAACGCAAGGTAAAATAGAGAGCAAACGCGGACCCGGAAGAAAAGACACTCATGACTTAAAAACTTACGCCAATGATTTAGACAAAAATCGATCGAGTTATTCAGAAACGCCTCAAATGAAATTAAAATTGCCATGATGATAGCCAACGTCCAAAACGGACAAGGCACATGAAGAAAAATAAAAATATTTTTAATACACCTAACCAAGGTAAAGTAATAACCAGCCAATGTATGTATACAATATGCATGCGAACAATGCATGCATACAACTTTCTCTTTTTTTTTTTGTGGAGTATTAAGCATTTATTTTTTTAGCTTAAAGAAGACATGGAAAATTATATGGAATATACACTCAGTAAAGCAGGTAGATTTATTACAAGATTACAAGATGCCAATAAATCATACACCATTGTTACATCTACACTACAGTCGGTAGTTTATACGAATCGGCTTTCTGAAAACCTTCTTCCATTTTATTTGTTTATTTTTGTAAAACCCAAAATATGTCCTTACAAACAGTCTATCCACTTTAAACTAAACAAATTCACTATAAAACTCCACTTTAACCCTGATAAAACAAGAAGAGAACAAAATAAAATGACCTGAAACGTCAAACAGGTAAACAGTAACACTAATGCTAGATTTCTAATAAAGATTTTTTATAGAAAGGCTTTTTCAATTTTGTTGAAATTTTGGACAATTATTCCTAGGGTGTTTCTTAATCGTTTTACATGTTTGAAATGACTTTTTAATTTTTTGTGAACATCCCTATTAATCGATTTATCGTAAGGCTATGCATCATTCAAGAGTTATATTCGGTTCGCTAAACTCAGTCACAACTGGCTAGAGATTTTAGTAGGTAATTTTTTTGTTTTTTGCCAATTTTGAAAAAAATTGCTAAATTACTAACTATTTAATAATCATTAACTATTTAGTAATCATTAAGTATTATTTTTTTCCAATTTTACCCAATTGGCAAAATTACTTACTAAAATCACTAGCAGGTTGTGTCTGAGTTAAGCGAACCGACTATATTAGTGTTTGTACTAGGTCTAGATTTGATAGTTCAGAAATTATTTTCGCATTGGAAATCGAAAAGACAAATGTAAACTGAATTACAATTTATTCTGATTTATTTATATCTATAAAATATACACTATAGGTAAAAGGTTAATCGTGATATTTTCCAGAGGAGTTTACTTTTTTGCTGGAATCACTTCAAAATTTCTTTTTATCAATAATCACAATATGTGTCTGTCGTAAATCTTGTTCATAATTTTTTATTTAACAAAATCTGAAGAAAATCGAAAATGTGCTCATCTTTAACTCAAATGATACTATTGCTCCTATAAAAAATCATACAGGGAAAAAGTTTCGTTTTTCAATTTTACATAATATATGACTATGTAGATACATAAATATGTATAAATTGGAAATAATAATATACGTTTATTCAAATCAATAGTTATTACAATAACTTACAATTTCGGTTTACTTTCAATAAAGTAAACGTAAAAAAAGTCTTAACAGCATAAACATGCTTGTTGACACTTAATTTGTCTAATATTGGTTTTTTTAAAAATCATTATTTTATTTTTACAGTTTCTAATCTAATTTCTATATTTTTTTATCTAGTATAATTTTAATTTATTGGATTGTTACACAACTCCTTTTTTCTTTTACCCAAGCAGTAACTAATTTCTTGTACAAATAAAAATTTTTGATATTTTTAAAATTTATGGGCAATTGATCGTATATTCTTGGAGCAAAATATTTAATTGACCGTTGAGTGAATTTTTAAAGTGTGAAGACATTCGACATTCAATTTTCTTCTTGTTTCATAATTTGACACTTTTACTTTAAGAGTAATTTTATCTTTATGAATATTTTTAAGTAGCTCTAAGCAGTACAATTGCTGAACATCAAGAATCTGAGTTTCATGAAAAAGTTGGTCTGACGGATATGTTTTTCGTTTTCCATAATATATTAGTTTAAGAAACCATTTCTGAGTACAGTGGAACCCCGATAAGTCGACCCCCGATAACTCGGAAGTCCGGCTAACCCGGACCGATTTTCATCAGACAAAACAAAAATTTTTTCATTTCAACTGAGTTTTTTACCAAGAAATAAACAATACTCTATACAACTGTATGTAAGTTAGATGTACTGTGCATATGGATTTCATGTTTTGGCATTTATAATGGAGTTTATCTCTAAGTATACCGTATTTTAATAATTTTTACCATATTCTCCGGCTAACCCGGATTTTCGATAACCAGGATCGGCCGCTGTCCCGATTAATCCGACTTATCGAGGTTCCACTGTATTTTGAAGGGTCACCAGATGGCAATCAGCTACTCCAACCCATCCTAAAATCCCATATATACAAGATAAGATTATACTAGAGATACGTAAAGTATTTTAAGCTGTTCAACATCCAAAAACTCTTTTAAATAGCGGAATTTTGGTAGCAGTCCTCGTATTTTTCTTATAATATTTTTTATTTGTAAGTCACATTTAAGGTGCCTGTCAATTAAAACTCCTAAATACTTTATCTACTCTGCTTTAAATACCTATTTGTTGTTTTTTATTTATTTTTAATGAATTAAAAGTTGGCAGAAATATAAGCAAAAAAAGAATGTGTGTGTACTTTGTACGCACGTAAGAAGTTATACTTCTATTACATATTATGTGATTTTAACGAAATTGATATAATGTACTTTAAACAGTTTATTTATATTTTATTTAAATATTAAACTAATTTTAATACTTACTACTTTCCAAAAGTTTTTATTAAGACAATACCAAAAATTTTAAAAAATAAAAGAATAAAACGCACACAAACACATTGAAAAATGCCACAAAGAAAAAATGATTTCTGAACGATAATAATTGTTGGCAAAAATTTTAAATACGCATTTTCTGAAAAAAAAAAACTTGCATCGGGATTCGAACCCGCGAATTTGGGAACGCTTTGATTCGTAATCGAAGCCTAGACTCACTCATCCAATTACTCATTATTTGTCATGCGGAAAAATAGGTCAACTGAACGTTTTACTGTTTGACAGTTATTCTGAATTTAAATCAAATTATGTAGTTTGATTTTTGTGGAAGAAAATATTAGAATATAACAAAACAGTAAGAAAACAATATATTAGATGAAGATTGGTAGAACTTTTGTTGGTAATCAAATTAAGCATGTAAATCAAAGCATTACATACCTACTAGATAAATAAATCTACGCCAAAAAATCATAATTTAAAAATAAAAATCGGACCTAATTTCGGATTTCTCTCTAAAATCCCCATTCTTGAGAAAATAAATTTATTCCAACCTAATCCAAATGTATAATTACAATATTACTATAATAAAAACTACTTACCAAATTAGAATGAGTCCTTGTCCAAAGTAGTCCAAAACTCCAAAAATATATATGAAAACTATTTAAAAAGGCAGTATAACTATTAACTAACTTTTGTTTGTTGTTTCTTTTCACACAAATTTCAAAACGCAACAACCATAAATAATCAAACCACAGCTTTGCCACAGCCGACATATTGAATAATTTTTGACATGTCATTTGAACATCCAATCAGAACAAAGTTATAATGCACATGCGCCGGGATCGTAGGTTTTAACATATAAAAATACACCCTCATATCGAGCGTAAAGAAGTATAACTTCAAAAATTTTCCTTAGAATTGGTGAAATAGTTTTTTGCGCAATAATTTTCCAATCCAGGGTCCGGAAAAATATTGCAAATTTGTAAAATTATGCTGAGCCCAAAATAATGTCCGTAGACTCTCCTAGTTGACCGACTTCAATTTTTCAAAGTGCGTTTGGAAGCTTAGCTTGAGTCTTTCTTTATCATTATAAAAAATTCGACTATTTAAAATGCTTATTTTGGACTCATCATAACTTTGCAAATTTGCAATTTTCTTACGGACCCTGGATTGTTATTATTATGCAAAAGCTTAAACCCATCCTAACGAACAATTGCACACTTTTTAGCCGTATTATAAAGTTCTTCGAGGCGGAATATGAAGACTGTATGTTATGTCTAAAGAGTCGAAAAAATTTAAAGGGAAACTCCATTTTTTGCACTTGCTTTTCCCAAGTATTGCTATTTTCAAACAATAAACATTAAATTTTCAATTTCTAGCCAGTTATACACTGGCTATCAAACATAATTTGATAAACGAAATCTTTACTTTCTATATTTTTTTGTTGAAAAAATATCTCTATCTATCTATCTTGTTGTTGGCGAGAATATGGGTGCAAAAAGCAAAATTTTTCGATTTTTTCCAAAATTATGCACAAGGTTTAC
Source organism: Diabrotica virgifera virgifera (assembly GCF_917563875.1). NCBI lineage: Eukaryota > Metazoa > Arthropoda > Insecta > Coleoptera > Chrysomelidae > Diabrotica > Diabrotica virgifera. The sequence goes on from NC_065447.1 coordinate 9,891,516, forward strand.
CTAAGTTTTGCGACTTGCGCATATCGTGACTATGGATACAAGATACATTCGGAAGTAATTTCAGCAAAAAATAGAATCATGAAAATTGTCCAATTCAAAACAGATCCCGTAGAATATACAGATTTATTTCATCGAAACAACCTAAATTGCAGTTAAGATATATGAATTTTTAAAAATTTTTAAACATTATAATCCTTAAAGATTAAAAACATAAAGATTATTAGACCAGGCGGCATCTGTAAAAATATTAGTAGGTACATTTGGACGTTGAGAGGTGACTTAAATTTTTTTGCAGAAATTGTTTGGAAATAAATCAAATAATAATATTTGAGCTATCCTCCCTCTCAAAAAGGTCCGGAACATTGTTTAAATAATCAAAATGTCAAAAAATTAAGGAAAAATTCGATTTTTTTCTTCGTTTTTTGATTATAACTTTAAACGTATTCATTTTCGAGAAAAGTTGTACTAACATAAAAGTTGCCTAATTAAATTTCCTACAATATCGAATTGGTTAGAAATTTAAGAAATAGTCACCCTTGTTGCAAAATAAATTGCGAAAAAACCATACAAAAACAAGTACATATTCGCATTTTACGTTTTTTAACAATTTATGCTAGACTTACGACCTTCATATTTTACCCAGAAAAACTTTATAATACATTAAATCAATACCGTAAATTTCATTAAGATCGGTTCAATAGATTTTGCAAAATAAATTTTGCAATCCAGCTTTCGCAAAAAAAATTCATTTTTTCAAAATGTTACAGGACTGAAAATAAAGTAGATAGCAAGTTGAAATTTGTTTTGCTTATATAAGTGTACTGTACCTTTCATTTCCAATTTTGCAAAATTAAAATCAATTAACACCACGGCGCCGGCGTCAGGAATTTTTTTAAATAAACATTAATTATTGGTGCTACGCGCAGGGGCAGGACAGCGAATAGTTTGCTCTGATTGAGCATTCCAAAGACCTTTGATAATGATTGATACATTTTAATTTTTATTACATTTCAATATAAATAAATAAATTTGTTTATTGTAAAATAAAAACACATACTTTGTCATTTGAAATAACACTTTTATTAGCAAAAACTTTCTTTGTTCATATATTTTAACTTAGAGAATAAAAGTTTATTATTTTTAAACATATGCAATTGTTTAAACAATATTTCACAAACAATAATAAAATTAGTTTAATTTTTGTGGAATTGAAATATTAAAATACAACAAAATATAGATTAAGAAAATAATATATTAGGTAAAGATTGGAAGAAATTTTGGTGGAAATCAACTTGTGTGAATCGAACACCGCTGTCCTGCGCATAGCACCAAAAATTAATGTTTATTTGAAAAATTTCCTGACGTCGTGGTAAGTAATAGATTTTAATTTTGCAAATTGCAAATGAAAGGTACAGTACACATCTATAAGCAAAAAAAATTTCAACTTGCTATCTGCTTTATTTTCAGTCCTGTAACATTTTGAAAAAATGAATTTTTTTTGCGAAAGCTGGATTGCAAAATTTATTTTGCAAAATCTATTAAACCGATCTTAATGAAATTTACAGTATTGTTTTACTGTATCATAAAGTTTTTCTGGGTGAAATATAAAGGTCCTAAGTGTAGCATAAATGGTTGAAAAACGTAAAATGCGGATACTTGCTTTTGTATGGTTTATTCGCAATTATTGCTATTTTGCAACTAGGATGACTATTTTTTAAATTTTAGTCAATTGTATATGATAGGAAATTTAATTACGCAACTTTTATGTCAGTACAACTTTTCTCGGAAATTAATACCTTTAAAGTTATAATCAAAAAACGAAGAAAAACATCGAATTTTTCCTTAATTTTTTTACATTTTGATTATTTAAACAATGTTCCAGACCTTTTTGAGAGGGAGGATAACTCAAATATTATTATTTGATTTATTTTCAAGCAATTTCTGCAAAAAAATTTGAGTCACCTCTCAACGTCCATCTCAAAACAGATGCGCCCTGGACTATATTTATCCAACACTGTATTATGTGCAGCGAAGCTTCAAAAATATTATCTTCCAGAATATTTTCTTTAGTGAAATTGTAATTCCTGGATAACAACACAGGTAAAGTACCAATTTTTAATTAATTATCGTCACAAGAAGACATTTTCAGGACTCTTGTTACATATAATTTAAATTTGTATCTGTTTGTGAGGTCTTTACACATCAGTTTACACCTATAATTAAATCTTAACCATCTTCTTCCGTATAGATTAGTCCACCGTGCAATAGGATAACAAACATATCACCAAGTTTGCATTCCCTAATTCAAATTCAACCGGAGATGATTTGTGATTTCAAACCGAAGAAAAATAATCGTCAGAAACGACAATAACAGTCAATTTGGATAATTTGTTTGAATACCACCAGTTTGATTATTATATGAGGAACCATAAAATAAATACGCGACTTTAATGTATTTTGTCTGAATACACCAGTTTTCATTCTACAGCGTGGCCTAATAAAACTCGAATAAATCGTCAGGACAATAATATACAAGCAGACGACAATTAGTCCAGAGAAATAAGGTTTTTGTCGGGACACTTGACCAGCCAGGTTGCAATATGTAGTTATTTATGAAACAGTTCGTGAAGTATGCTTTTTTTGCGAACGCACGCGATGTTTAGAGCACGAGCGACAGCGGAGCGAGTGCTATACATCGCGTAAGTTCGCAAGAGGTACTTCACGCACAGTTTCATACAATATTTTATCTACGATAAACAAATTAAAAATTGTAACTCTTCGTCATTGGAATTCATTTCTATTCTACAATTTTTAGAAATTTGACATTTAAAAATTGTTTAAAACCACAAAACTGTCAAAACTTTTGTTGTAACTTATTGCTCATTATGTCATCACCATGACAACGCGAAAGTTAAGGATATTTGATTATATGAAAGTGTGCCCAAAACAGTGCGAAAAAGTAAATCCCATTTAAAATACATTGTTACTTCACGCACACTTTAAATCCTTTACGCACTGCTACCTATAATGACAGTTTTCACAAACTGAAAACTTATACATAATATGAGATAGAGTAGATAAATGAGTTTTTTGGGTATTTACTATATACCTGATTAATTATTTATATGGGAAATAAGAATGCAGTAGGATGTGGTTACCCATACTGAAAGAGGAAGTCAATAGAAAGAAAATACCAAGATTAGTAAGTCAATAATATCGAGCTAGTACATATTTTATATTTTAGTATTACTTATATATCTAGTATTATTAATATTATTTATAATTTAAACATGTTACAAGTCAGAATTTGGTATTATTTTTTGAGAGTAAATTAATGTAAGACTAAATACTTACGATGTCGGGATAGTATCGCAGGGTTTTTCCTGGTTTTCCCTTGTGATTTACTATGAAGTCTCTAACGCGAGAATTTTACTGTCGTTGCATTTGGTTGTCTTTTTAAAGACAGATCACATGCTATAATTTTTTATGACGGATATTCTTGAGTTGGGGTTGATTTCATGTAATCGAATGAACTATCTTTCAGTAAGTCGTCCCAGGAACGCAACTCATAAATATTGGCAATATCATTTTAAAGTCTTCTACTTTAAAATGTATAATATATGTCTGAATTGCCAATATAAATGAGTGAGATTAAATAAATTATTAGAAGAATTTTTTTGCTTAACAACAACTCTTTTGTTTATTTTAGTAATATTTTGTATTTTGACAACGGCACCCGATTTGGGCGTCGAAACGTTAATGAAATTATTTTTTTCATTTTAATTGTGGCCTATTTCCCATATAAATAATTAATCATAAAAATGCCACAAGGAAATAGTTTCAGAACAATACTATATACCTAATATGTAATTACAAATACAAAAATGCCCGTCACAGTTCAGACGAGAATTTCAGTTACATATTAACAAATAAGGGTAAAAAATGTAAGGTAGGTAATCAAATATCTTATTTAGAGTAGGTATTCGTCTTTTAGTAGATGAGCAAAGCCTTAAAATGGAAGTTTTTGAATTTTGGTCCAATAATTTGTTGCTTCGAACATTGCAAATTAAAACTAAAATTTCGAAAATCAAAAATTTGCTGTAACTTTTGCGAAAATTAACATAAGACTTTGATATTGCATGAAAAGCAGTTCACATAATACACAAAAAAATTTCAAGACAATTCGTCAATTAGTTTAAATTTTACAGAGACAATTCTCTATATAGCCCGGTCAGGGAACGCAAAATTTTACGAAAACCTCCAAAAAAATAAAGGAAGGATGAAAATTTGGGAATAAGTAGTTGAAATTGTCTATTTTACAATTCGACATCCCCTCTATTTTACAAAAATTGGAAAATACGAGGTAAAATTTTTTTTCTTGTGGGTGAAAAAATATACGTTCAAATAAGTCCGGAATTGGATAAAATGACTAATTCTAAGTAACTTTTGTTATATTGAGTTTTTTACTAAGTTTTAACGGTTTTTCGGAGATAACTCAAAAAGTAAGTATTTTAGCGAAAAAAATATTCTTGGTAAAAATATAGCTTATAAAAAATTAAAAAAAATGGTGTATGCGAGAGGTCTGGAGACCCAGTAGAAGCAGAGTTGCAGCTAATGAAATGTAGGTTCTTCTTTGTCAAATTCCAAATCGAATATTTCAATGAGAAATAACCAAAAAACGAAGCAATTTTCGGGGAAAATTCATTACAACTTTTTTAAAGCGTTTAAAAAAGGTTTATTTTTTAAAAAAACTTCTAACATTAAAAGCAAATGAGTTATGCTCAAAATATTGTTGGTCCCTTTAATTTTTTAGTAAAAAAATGGCGAAAATCACCCCTTAATTAGCTTCTCAAATAAAATTAATCGTTACCGCTTTACAAGTTATTTTACTTATGTATTGTTTATATTATCTATAAGTTTCATTGGTTCAAAGTGCGCTCAGTTTTGAAAATAATTGGGTTTAAAATAAAACATTTTTTTTAATTTTGAGAAAAATCGTAATTGTTTATGGAATTAACTTAAAAACAATTAGGAATACCAAAAATCTCAAAGAGTAATAAAATGTACGTTTTGCTTTTCTGAATATTTTTGATTTTTTGTTTTCTTGTTAGACAAAAATTAGTTATGATATGGCTGTCCAAAATTTGCCTAAACTCTTGATAAGTTACTCGTTCAAGCCATTTTAACTACAGCTTTTTCAAAACGAAGCACTTTGAACCGATGAAACTTACAGATCATATAAATAATACATAGACAAAGTAACTTGTGAAGTGGTAATGTTAAAATGTATATCTTTTTAGCAAAAAATAAAAGGGACCAACAATTTTTTAAGCTTAATTCACTTACTTTTAATATTACATGTTTTTTTAAAAAACAAAAATAAACTTTTTTTATTTAAGCACTTTAAAAAAGTTAAAATGAATTTTCCCCTTAAAGTGCTCCGTTTTTGGGTTATTTCACATTGAAATATTCGATTTGTAATTTGACAAAGAAGAACCTACAACCTACTTTTCATTAGCTGCAACTCTCCTTCTACTGGGTCTACAGACCTCATGTATACACCATTTTTTTCAATTTTTTATGGGCTATATTTTTGCTAAGAATATTTTTTTCGCTAAAATACTTACTTTTTGAGTATCTCCGAAAAAACCGTTTAAAAACATGTTTTATTTTGTTAAACATGAACATATTCACTTGTAAATAACTCGAAAAGTATTGTAGTGAAAAAACTCTATAGAAAAAAAGTTGTTTAGAGTTAGTCATTTTATCTATTTCCGGTCTTATTTTGAATGTATTTTTTTCATCTTCGAGAGGGGGGTATTTGAATAACTTTGTTAATATTGCTTGTAGACTAAATTTACTGTGGAATTTGAGAAGCTGGTATTTTTACAAGAACTTTTGAAAAAAATTCGCCTAGGTAATTACGGTCAAAGCTAGCCACTTTTTTTATTTAATTCACAACTACATACATATATAAACATAAAATTCTCCTGTAACAGTGTTAGTTATCATCATCCGCCGAAACGACTTGACCGATTTTTATGAAATTTTACACGTGTATCCTGTATGACCGAGAATTCAGAAGACATTTAAAAGACATTCTGACCAAAGAACAGTATGGCTGGTATGGGAGGAAGTCAGGAAGTCCCAACTGGAAGAAGACCACGCGGACGCCCTCGAGTCCGGTGGCGAGATAATATAGCTTTTAGGTCTCCTGCTATATTATTATCTTGCCACCGGAGTCGATGGCGTCCACGCGGTCTTCTTCCCGTTGGGACTTCCTCCCACATCAGCGTTACTGTTCTTTGGTCAGAATGTCTTCTGAGGTGTCCTGCCCATTGGAGTCTTCTGGCATCTGGGTAAAGTTCTTCGAGCTCTTTGTTAGTTCTTATCCTATATTGTCTTGATGATTCATCCAGCATAGGCCCAAAGATCTTCCTTAGAATTTTTCTTTCCCAAACACGTAGTCTCTCTTTGTTTGCCTTTGTTATCGTCCACGTTTCGCTTCCATGCAACCTCACGAAAATCTCCTTCATCCTTAATCGGGTGTTTAGTCGGTTTTTCGATTCCTGCACTTCTGATTATGTGTTCCAGAGCTAAGTTGAAGAGTTGTGAAGAAAGTGCATCTCCCTGTTTTAGTCCATTGTTTATTTCGAATGTCTCCGAGTATTGCTGTCCAACCACCTTACATCGTAACAGTTCCATACACATCCGTATCAACCTGACTAGTTTTTTGGAAAGCCAAATTCCTGCATCGCATTCCTACAGTCTAGCCCTGCATACTCTATCAAATGCTTGTTTAATATCTATGAAAATAGATGCAGTACAAGTACAAAAACGAGAAGCAACAGTTAGGTATTGGTTTTAGTAGTGTTAAAATTCATATTATCTATCCAGCATAACGCTTATTAATGGTTTCTAGACTTGTTTGAGCTGCTCTGTACATCAACATTCAACATACATCTATGACTATTTATTTTCGTCTAATCAATACTATTTTTCTTTCTAACTTATAATCGCCAATAACGAAATTTTAAAATATACAACCGCAATGTTTAATAAGCAGGTGAATCTGTTTTCAAATCGGACTTTATTATTTACAGAGAAAATAAATAGTGCGGGGAAGATAATTAAACATTTTATACGACTTTACCCACCCAACAACCATTGTTTATAAAAAGAGGGGTTTGTACTTACATCATCTGGCAGAAGAATAATCGGGAAAGAAAATTTTGAATTAGAAATATTTGGAATCAATTAAAGAAATTATAAAATAACATAAAATTTAAAAACAGTGAATTTTAATTTTATTTCACTTTTTTGATAGAAAAAATAAGGGATTTTTTTTAGAAACATATACAATCCAAATCAACCAAGCAGGGAAGGAACGTACACAAGCATTCGATTTATTTACATTAAATAGATGTTTCTTCTTCTTGCTTCTTGATATATCAGACTTATTTGATAATAATAATATAATAAAAACAATTTACGTGTAATAAAAACAATTTACTAAAACCTTTTTTAGAAATGTCCACGTCATAATGAAACTTTTTCCTTCGGATAAAGTACATTTTCCCTGGAGTTATTAGGGCAACTCCTTTCTTCGTTTTACCCATTAAACCAAATGATGAGTGACGTGAAAAAACAGTTTCTAATATAATTTGTATTGATTGACATTCGCTTGATTATTATTTTAAAAATACAGTTTTTATCCAAGTCATAAATTATTTCCCTTGGAGCGATATTTTTTCTGTCTGTCACAAAGTTTCAATTGAAACAGCAAAAGTGTGGTGTAATATTTTATTTTGTATCGGTTGTGGTGATTTTTTTTTTTCGTTTGCCCTATTGATATAGAAAAACATTTCATGCGCGAAGTGTCATATTCAATTTAACAAAAAATTCAAATTTTAATTGAGTATCCTAATCAGATGATCGTTTCGCTGGCTCATCTCTTTATAATAATTGTTCGAAATTGATATAACCCTGTGAAATTTGACTAACGATTTCGTGTTTTAATAGGAGGGGAGGAAAGTATGCTAAATTTGCAGTTACTCGAGCGTAGGGGAACTATTGGGTTGTGAAGAGTACGTCCTAAAGCCAAAAATTAAGTTTAGGGAATGGAAAACACGTTTTCCATTTTAGTAGGAATTTTAAATTTTTTAATTTAATTTTCCATTTCCAACAATCGTTTTTTATTTTTAAGTAAGAAATCCAAATTTGAAATAAAAAATGGGGGCTCCTGTTTAAGATTTTAAAGTAACCCCCACCCTACCTCCGTGGGGGTCGTGTTTGGTGTCATTCGATAGATTTTTCAAAAACGTGGAATTCGTGTATTTTTCAGTTTTTCGATCAGATGTTCATTTTGCGTAGATAGTATGGCGAGTTTCCTATTTAAAATGTTTAATTTACCCCCCACCTCTCCGTAGGGGGAGGGAGGTCGTGTTTGGTATCATTCGATAGATTTTGACGTTTATTTCTCGAAATATTCGCTTTTTTCTTGTGAAACTTTGTGACTCACCCATTTCCTTACAGCCCCGCAGAAACCTTCAGATTTCTGAAATATACACTGTTCTGCATATGTACTTAACTTACCTTATCTTAATCTGACAATTTCGAGCTGTTCTAAGAATAAATTTTTTTTCGCTCCCTCCTTAACGAACTCCCTTGTATTAAGATCCAATATATGGTAGGGGTACATTTACAGGGTACAAGGTTTCTTTGCAGAGTAACTGCAAAAATCCCCGCTTGGGTTCCCCCACCATAAGGTTATAGTGAGTGTTTTTACTAATCGTAATATAGCAATCGTCTAATAGTTTTTACTAATCGTAAAGCTCTTATTTAAATTATTAACGAACTTATCTATCACAATTTTCCTCCCACTGCTGTGAGACGCTTCTGCAAAGTCTTGCTTCATCATCATCATCATCATCATCATCATTGGCTCGACAGCCCTTTCTGGGTCTTGGCCTGTTCCAGGATTCTTCTCCACTCTGATCTGTTTCGTGCTTTTTTTCTCCAGTTTTTTATTTTTAAGGTTTTTATATCATTTTCTATTTGTTCTAAATATCTCAGCTTCGGTCTTCCTCTTGTTCTTTTTCCTACTGGCATCTGTTTGAATATTTTGTTTGGTATTTCGCCTTCTTCTATTCTTTCTACATGTCCCATCCAACGCAGCCGTCCTATTTTAATGAATGTTATGATATCTGGATCCTGGTATATTTCGTATAGTTCAAAGTTGTACCTTCTTCGCCAAATTCCATTTTCTTTTGTGCCCTTATATATGTGTCGCAAGATTTTTCTTTCAAAGGTGGCTAGCAATGTTTCCTCTCTTTTAGTGAGTGTCCAGGTTTCTGAGCCGTATGTGAGTACCGGTCTTATTAGGGTTTTGTATATTTGGCATTTTGTTTTCCTTGCGACGTTGTCTGATTTTAGTTGCCGAATTAAGCCATGATAACTTTTATTGGCAATAAATATTCGCCTCTTCACTTCCTCTGCTACACCGAGAGAACAATTTCTTTTCTCCTAAAACACCGATTTCTTTGAGCAATATTTCTTAAAAGTTAACATATCCTATTAACTTAAACATACCGGTTCACATATGAAGAAACGAGTTTTTTAAACACAACTCAATAATTTCTTACAGATAATTTCTTCAATACTAAGAAATGCATTAATGGTTACATTTAATTTTCTTATCCTAAAGTTTTTATTCCTTAAATTGAAAACTACAAATATTTTGTAGTATAAGAAATATAATAATGTTAAGTTAATCCATATTTATATTTGTGAACAAGAAATTTTTTTGCAATCAAATAAATATTTTAAACCACAAGAAATAATTCTTCAGAAATACCCTCTGTAGTAACTGTGGTTATAAAATAAAAACTTTGTCATTAATGCCGAAATGTTACTTGCAAAGAGATTTTCTTCCACAAAAGAATTGCGCAGATTAACTATTTATGATTTAGTCGTCAGTGTTTGTCAAGATGGCGTGATATGTTCATGTTCATATAGATGGATTTTTGATTTATTGGTGTTCTTTAAAAATTAACGGATATTTTGAAGGTACGTACATATATAGGTATTAAATAAAAGTAAATTGAGTAATTTAAGATGTAATAATAATATTGTTGCGTATCCGAATGGTTAAAAAAGAAACATAATAGTATCTTTATATGCTTTTTAGGTATAATGATGGACGACTCTGAAATAAAGGAGCTTATTATTCTAACTGGGAAATATGCCACAATTTAAAGCTGGGACAGAATGATATAATATATAGCTTCAGAACAATATTAAGAAAGGAGTTATTAACCAACTGCGGGGCCTTCCAAAAATGGTAGAACTTCATACATGTAAGTACCTTTTTAAAAATGTGTATACTTATGTATCAACTATAATAGGTTTATTGAATGTATCGTCTTCTATAAAAATATACAATACAACGCTATATTAAACATGGCGGGTGCAACGCTGAGGATGTTTTCTGTTAATTTATTTGAGATAAAGAAATCAGTTAGTCTAAAAGAAATATATGTTTATGGTTAAGAAATGTTATTGCCGAAAACCGTGAATTAGTTAATATGTATTAAATGACTTAGATGTAAACTAATAATACTTTCCCGTAATAAAATTTCTTAATGATTAGGTATGCTGTCTCTTTTAGATTATAAAAATTAAGAAAATTACATATTATTATGTCTGCTTCAATGTTTTACATTGTTTGTATTTCCCCCCTTGTTTTAGCTAAACAATGTTTATTGTGTGACTTAATATTATACAGATAAATAATTAATACTTCATTAACAAAAAGAAAAAAATAAACAAAGATGTGTAGGTTAAATAATGCCATGTTTGAACTAAATATGATTGATTATTATTAGTATTAATAGTTCTTATGTGGGGCCGTGTATTTGTTTTTTTTTATTTCCTAAATTTGTTAAAATAAATATCTATGTCTTTATAAAAAAAATTTATTAAAGTAAGTTTACTACTCTTTCTACATAACGATTTTGTTTTAGTGAATTGCTGATATACAAAGTGCTATTAACAAAAGAAGGAAAATTTGAAGAAGTTGGATTTGCCTCTCCATCCTTTTATTGTTGTATAGAAGCCAGTGGTTTAAGAGTGGAGAAAATATTTGTATGTATAATAACGTTTTATATCTTGTTTTATTAATAAATAATGATTTTACCTTAACACAATTATTTATTTTGCCGTATGTAATATCAATTTATTTTCAAGAAATATTAACTTAACTCTAAATATACGTTTATCTCTGCGAAATATATTTCTTAACATTAAATACATTAATTATTAATAGTAAAATAATAATATTCCTTACTAAGAAATATTATTGCTCGGAAAGAATAGTTTTGTTATGTGTAGAAAATATATTTTTATGACTAATAAAATTAATTAACATCAAGTTTAATTTCTTTCTGATAAATGGGTTTGAAGTTTGCCAGAAAGTGATAGTTCAATCATGTTTAAGATATATTTCTTTGGCTATAGTAGAATTTATTTGAAATATTTTAGAAAATTATATCTTACATACAAAGATATATTTCTTAGGCAATATGCCAAGTCGATCTTTCTTAAATATTAATAAACTTTCTTTATGTCAAGAATTTTTTTCTCTCGGTGTACGTTATTATCAGATGTGACTAGGGATCCCAAGTATGTAAAGTTTTTTACCCCCTCAATGTTGTATTCTCCTATTGTTATATTTTGTGGCTGCCTTATTTCTGTGTTTTTACTTACCTGCATATATTTTGTTTTGTTCTGGTTGATTTTCAGGCCACTATTTTGTGCAGCTCGTTCTATTTGATTGAATGCGTCTATCATTTCTCTTCTTGATCTTGCGATTATGTCAACATCATCTGCAAATGCTAGTATTTGCACGCTTTTATTAATTATTGTTCCTCGAGTATTGACTGTTGTGTCCCTCATTATTTTCTCGAGTACAATGTTGAACAAGATGCATGCATGCATGCTATCATGATAGAGCGTCTCCCTGGCGTAGTCCCTTTTTCACATCTATTGTTTCCGTTAGTTCGTTTTGTATCCGGATTTTACTTTCTACTTTTAGAGACTCTTTTATCAGTTCTATTAGTTGTGTTGGTATATTAAATTCTTTCATTGCTTTTATTAAGAATTCTCGGTTTATATTGTCATATGCGCTTTCGAAGTCTATGAAGAGATGATGTGTGTCGATGTTATGTTCACTTGTTTTTTCAAGGATCTGTCGCAGAACAAATATCTGGTCTATTGTTGACTTCTGTCTACAGAAGCCACTTTGGTACCTGCCAACTATTTTTTCAGCGTGTGGTCTAAGTCTTTCATAAATGACGTTGGACATTATTTTGTATGCTGCATTCAGCAGCGTGATTCCACGGTAGTTTCCACATTCTAACTGATTCCCTTTTTTATGTAATGGTACAATAATACCACTATTCCACTCCGCTGGTAGCTGTTTATTTGACCATATCTTTGTTATCAATACATGTATTGTTTTCTGTAGTGCGTCTCCTCCTTCCTTCAGTAATTCCGATGCTACTTGATCCGATCCCGGTGATTTATTGTTCTTTAATTTGTCTACTGCTGTTCTAATCTCGGCTATTGTTGGTGGACTCTTTTCTCTGTTGTCTGCTTGGTCTAATGGTATATAAGGGTTTGTCTCACTCCCATCTCCTTCAAGCTTTTCCGTAAAATGTTCTGTCCATCTTCTTAGTATCTCTTGCTGTTCTGTCAATATATTACCTTCCTTATTTCTACACATCGTCGTTCTCGGTTTGAAGTTTTTTCTGCTTTTGTTCAGTTCCTGATAAAATTTTCTTGTCTCTGTCGATCTACTTAGTTCTTGCAGTTCCTGAAGTTCTTTGTTCATATATTCTCTCTTTTTTCTTCGGTGAGTTTTCTTTTCTTCTCTGCGTAGTTGTTTATATTCTTCCTCTGCTTGTCGGGTTCTGTGCCCCTGTTGCATCAGTAAATATGCTCTGTTTTTTCTGTCTGTTATAATCTGACATTCTTCGTCAAACCAGTCATTCGTTCTTGTTCTTCTTTCTTTACCTTCTATGCCTAACACTTCTTTAGCTGTCTCTTTTATGATTTCTCTGCACTCTTCCCACTCCTTATTTGGGTTTTCATGTTTTGGTCTGTTTTCTAGTTTGATGTTTATCTTTTCTTTATACTCTTTATTTTTGTTTGTTTCTTTGAGTCCTTCTACCTTGTATCGTTCATGTTTAGAGCCTCTTTCCTTTTTGATGTTTGAAATTCTAGCCCTTACTCTACTTTCGACCAGGTAGTGATCAGAATCCGCATTTGCCCCTCTTCTGGTGCGGACGTTTATTATATTCGATTGGTGTCTCGAGTCTACAATAACATGATCTATCATATTTACTGTCATTCCATCTGGGGACTTCCAGGTACCCTTGTGTATATCTTTGCGAGCGAAGTATGTGCTAGCAATCACCATGTTAAGTGATCTTGCTAGGTTTATTAACCTATTGCCATTGACATTTGATTGCTCATGGAGACTGTGCCTACCTATTGTGGGTTGGAATTGCTGTTCTCTTCCAACTTTGGCGTTTAGGTCTCCATAGATTATTTTTTTATCATTTTTTGGGCATGACTGATATGCGGACTCTAGTTCATCATAAAACTCTTCTTTAGTTTCATCTTCTTTTTCTTCTGTCGGGGCATGCGCATTAATTAGACTGTAATTAAAGAAACGTCCTTTAACTCTTAAAATGCACATTCTGGGGCTAATTGCTCTGAAACCTCTTATAGTATGTTTTACTCTCTTGTTTACTATGGATCCAGTGCCCAAGACGTGATCTTTAGGATCGCAGCTGTAGAAAATCGTGTGGCTTCTTTTTTCCATTATATTGTTTCCAATCCACCTCATTTCTTGTATGGCAGTTATGTCTATTTTGTATCTATTTAGTTCATTTAAGAGATTTTGGAGAGCTCCCAATCTATACAAGGTTCGAATATTCCATGTCGCAACCCTCAAATCGTATTCCTTTTTCTCGCACAGTCGTCGTCGTTTGATCAGTACGGCTTTTCTTCCTTTCACATTCATAAGGTCTTGCTTGCACGCTGAAATTATCCATTCTTAAAGTGCCCTTTCTATCCTCAATGGAGATTGACTACTACAGTTGATGTTCTTTCTTCTCTTTTCTCCCTTCTCTTCTCTGTCTTCAACTGTTCTTATGAGCTGTTCAAAATTTAGCCTTGTTTATTGTTGAATGTTACTTAGCCACGATAGTCTTTTCCTTCCTAGTCCTATCTTTCCCTCGATCTTTACTTTCACTATAATTTGTATTATCCATAAACCGATCTTAAAAACCTGCTCACTGTATGAATATACAGGGTGTTTCATTGGGAAAGTAACATACGTTAACTGTAGACAGAGGACACTTAGGCGGTCTCAAAAATACCATACTTAATGGGTCTTAGTTCATTAATAACAAAGATACTGGGTGTTTTACCTATTTTGCCATTTTTTATTTGGTTCATAACTTTTCAACCACACTGTATATTTATTTTATATTTGGCACGCAAATATTATTTAAGGTGTACAATCAACTAATTTATTTAAAATTGTAAAAAATTCAGGTCCGGATTAAAAAATATTGGAAAAATATTCTGACCCCAAAAACAACACCCTGTCCATTAAATTTTTTTAAAACAACACCCTGCCCTAAAACACTAAAATGTTACCATTTGACCAATTTAGATTAAATAATGGTATTAATTAAAATTAAGTTACATTATTTTTTTACTTCGAACTCTCGCAATTTACATAATTTCACAATTCATATTCAAAATTTTACCAGAAAAATCATGTTGACGAAAATTCAAAGTATACCACTAAATTTAGATTATTATACTCTTTTTAAATGCAAAATCCATTTAAAAAAAAATCATGTACAGGATGTTTTTTTGGATCGGAACATTTTTCCAATATTTTTTAATCCGACCCTGGAATTTTTATAATTGTAAATAAATTAAGTGATTGGGCACCTTAAAGAATATTCGGTGTTAAATATAAAAGAAAAATACAGTGTGTTGAACAAGTTGTAAGTCGTATAATTTTTTTTTACTTCGAGCTTTTGCAATTCGCATAATTTCAGAATTCAAATTCAAAATTTTACCAGAAAAATCATTTTGCCGAAAATTCAAAATATACCACCAAATTTAGTTTTTATCCTCTTTTCAAATGCAAAATCCATTTTAAAAAAATTTAATATACAGGGTGTTGTTTTTGGGTCGGAAAATTTTTCCAATATATTTTAATCCGAACCTGGATGTTTTACAATTGTAAATAAATTAATTGATTGTACAAGTTAAACAATATTTACTTGCCAAATATAAAATAAATATACGGTGTGGTTAAAAAATTATTAATCAAATAAGAAAATGGCAAAATAGATAAATCGCCCAGTATCTTTGTTATTAATGAAGTAAGACCCATTAAGTATGGTATTTTTGAGACCGCCTAAGTGTCCTCTTTCTACAGTTAACGTATGTTATTTTCCCAATGAAACACCCTGTATGCTGCCTGTATGAGAAAACTACTTGCAATATACAGCAACCAAACCAAGTGATATTTCTTCTAATGTAAAGACCATCTTGAATGATCCATTAAATAAATATAAGAGACCAAGAAATAATGATAATAAACCGACTAACACCATACATAATATTAATCAAAAAAGAATAATTGCCAATCTACAGAAACTGTTCCTTTCTATTAACCGTGAAGCATAGCATAATACTGATTGAGTGCAACTATGAAGTAAGTTTTAATATCTTTCCTTGCAGGATGGCTTGTAGAAGGGCTTAACTCTCTTGTAACTTTCGAGATTTGATGGTGATCAGTAGGTACCTCTCATGCAGTGGCGGCTCGTAAGTTTTACAATAGGGGAGGCTCTAACTATAAAAAATCTAGACAAATTTGCACTAGCAAAAAAATGCACCAAAAAAGTAATTTAAGGCTCCATTTGTTTTTGACCATTTTTATTTCCATGTCACCTTACGGGGACCCTCCCTCTTACCGCATGCTTGCATTGATAACTGAGATGTAGAATAGCTTTTGTAACTAATAATAATATTATTGTTACTAAAGGAACTTTACTATAAAAACAGGATTAAATCTAAAATTAACGAAATTTTTCGAATTTTTAGTCATAATTACCCCACAACGATAGAAGTTCCTTGTAATTGCCGCGATTAATGGAATAATCATCACTTTCATCGTGTCTGCGAAAAGCTAATTCTTGCGAAGCCAAATATAGTGTTAAATCGATAAGCCTTTTTAAATTCATTCTATTCTCCAAAACCTGATTATTGTAAGTAATTATGGCCTCTTTTTGAGCTGTATCTAAAGCAGTTACTATATTTTGTTTAGCAAAAAGTTATCTGAGGATTTAATAATAGTTTAATTTGGCTGTGGTCTTTCTAAGGTTTTAATAATATAAGCTTTATTATAATATACTTATATTAAAGTATTAAAATTATTCATTTATATAAATTTTATATAAACAAACAACGGTACATAAATTGTAAAAATAACCTTACCAAGCCAATAACAACACATTTAAAAATAGATGAAATACAAAAATTCACCAAACACTAATTAAAAGAAATAAAATGATAAAATCACACCAAGAAATACCCTGACTATTAACTTCCTTATAGAATATAAGTAAAACCACAAGTGAGCCTAATTCTGCTTTTGCCTCCCTTGGCATATATTTCTGGGTAGTTTGACGTGAAGCGATATAATATTACGTTTCTCTATCGAGTATTATTGGACGCATAGGAAACTATATCGCTGGTTTCGAGACGTTTGTCGTAACTTAGAACACAACGGAGTCGAGTCTGGCTTCTACCTCCCTTGGTAGGGATATGAGGAACTGCTCACAGCATACAGGTGGGCATATTGATGCATTCCAGATGCGTTTAGTTACAAAAGTGTTCAATAATTTACACTTTCTATTAGTACGAGCGCTTGTTGTTTCTCGTGATTCAAAATAAACAAAATAGTGACATTTCATCAATAATTCTAGAAATATTATGTCCCAGATATGACATAAAATGTGTAAAAAAAATATGGGGAGGCTAAGCCTCCGTTGCCTCCTCTGACAAGCCTCCGTTGCCTCCTCTGACTAGCCGCCACTGCTCTCATGTCTTTTTCATTCTTCTGAGGACCTCCTCATTTGTGACTACGGTCAGTCAACTGGATTTTAAGTAGGTATTCTACGATATAGCCACGTCTCAAATGCTTACAGTTTCCTGCACATATCTTCGTTCAAGGTCCACGATTAAACGCCATGAAAAAGGACAGAGAAGACGTAGCAGCGCAGCCTGCTGACTTTTATGCCAAGAGAGAGGTTGTGGCTCCTGAAGAAGGCGCCCATTCGGTTGAAGGTGGATCTACCATTTCCGATGCGTGGTCTTATCTTTTGGTTGTTAATCCATTCTTTATTTATTGTAGTGCCGAGATAGATATAGCGTGTCACTCTTTCTACTGGAATTTGGTTTTACGTAGAGTTGACCTTACCTCACCCTGAACCTCATATCTCGTTATCCCCGGTTGTTTTTGAAGTTATACTTCTTTAGGCGCGATTGAGGGTGAAATTTTATTAATCTGCGTGCATGCGCACACAGACAGTATGGAGTTCGTTACTAAATGTTTTAATTTATGTATGTATCAGTCCAGAAAAGGTGTGGAAAGAATATTTTAGTGTTTTTAAATATATTTTTCTACAAACGTGTTTAAAATGCAATTTTTAGGACTCCATAGGAGCGTTAAAAATGCTACTTTAAGACACTAGTGCTTTAAAATTTTTAAGGCACTGTAGTTAAAAGTGAATTGTCAAATTGTGAAACGTCAAAATATTTATATTTTATTTATTAACATTAATATTAATAATAAAACTTGCGCAATTTGAAAAAGGTGGTTTAAAAGGTTTTTTAAAATTTAATTTAAACTGTATTATTGCATTTTTAACACGTTTGTAGAAAAAAACTATTAAAATTTGTTAGAATATACAAAAATAAAAGTAGATTCTGATGTTATTCTATAGTTGTTATGATTTGCGTATTGACAGTATAGGCAGTTTTGATGTAATGTCAAGAAAAATATAAAAATAGAATGTCAGTCAAGTTCAAGTAAAAGTTTTTGTAGGTATTGTCCTGTAATTGAGAATGAATAAATTATAATTGTTGATATATAAGACGTTTGTAGAAAAAATATTGTATGATATACGTGTTAAAAAGTACATTTTTAAGGCACTCATGTGAATTGCAGAATGAGCGAAGCGAATCTTTCACACGAAACTTTCACATACGTGCCTTAAAATTGTACTTTTAACATTTATATCATAAATAACTATTATAATAATTTTTGTGTATTTGACCTCGGGAATAAGATAATAAGTAATATTTAAAGTATTTTATAATCAACTTCGTCTGTTTGTCACTATGTCTGAGAAATCTTGTAGCCCGGATAAAGAAAAGGGTATAGCTCAGTGGTAGAGCGTTGGATTGGAGATCAAGAGGTCCCCGGTTCGAATCCTGGTGTTTTCTAATCTTTTTTTTTAATTTTTGGTATTGTTTTAATAAAAATTTTTGGAAAGTAGTAAGTAAAAATTAATTTAATCTTTAAATAAAATACAAATAAACTGTCCGAAAGTATATTTATTTCATTGAAATCATATTTAGAAGTAAAACTTCTTACGTGTGTACAAAGTACACACACATTCTTTTTTTATTGAATATTTTGCATTTGTTCCATTGTTATCATTAATTTCCTCCCTTAACCCCCTGTCTCATCTTTTTTCTTGTCTTTTTTCTTCTGTTTTTTGCAGTAAGGTTAAATATTTTTCCTCTTATTTCTTGTATCTACCACATCTAATTTTAAGAAGAACATCCTTTTTGTACTTGTCTTCGATTTGTTTTGATTTATTTTCAAAGTGTTTAAGTTAAAAATGTTTGAGATCTAAAATCTTTTTAAAAATGATCGTATTCCGTGACACGCAACCATTTTTTTGTGGTAGAAAAAAGCGTGCATGAAGCGTAACCCATAACCGTCGGAGTAAATTGAAGGGGCGGGGAATCGCCGCCGCTTTATTGTGTTTACACTGGCCCTAACTAAAGTGCTCTGCAAATATGCTTTTCCTATTAAACGACCGAGGACGATGCCATCGTTTACCCGACGAAGGGCTTTCAATGAGCCCCTCACGCTCACAGCCACAGCCACACACAGGCCGCACCTTCCGCTCGGCTCCCTCTAAATGTGAGCTCTAATTTGTCCGCTCTAATTTGACGACGATGGAACTCGGAAATTCTTTTCGATATTGATTGGTTTGGTAGCGGAAAATGGTGTGTTTTTATAAGGGATCAATATATATTATTTCAGCTAAAATCTTTTTATAGTCTTTAATTTTCTGTAGAAAAAACTGTGGGTATAAAATTTATTTTAAGATGTTTCGAGACGAGTTAAGCATATTACGAACAATACAAAATACTCACGGTCTCTCTATAGTCAAAATACTCACGGTTTTGGCTCCTGATTTTAAAAAACCGCTTGGATTGACGTGAAATTTGGCATACACATAACTAACATGTCACAGAAATGAAGTGATATTGTGGCGATGTGTGCTTTTGCCCTTAGGGTGAGTCCCTCACCCCATGGATATCACTCCTTCTCGGGGGTGAAAAAATATACGTTCCAAATAAGTCCGGAATTCGATACAATGTCTAATTCTAAGTAACTTTTGTTCTATAGAGTTTTTCACCAAGTCAATACTTTTCGAGTTATTTGCCATTGAAAATGTTAATTTTTCGACAAAAAAGTACGTTTTTAGACGGTTTTTCGCAAATAACTCAAAAAGTAAGTATTTTGTCGAAAAAAATATTCTTAGCAAAAATATAGCCTGCAAAAAGGGGAAAAAATGGTGTTAGATATTTAGACCTAGTAGAACAGGGGCGTCATTTGGGCGTCCAGGGGGGGGCATTTGCCCCCCCCCTAGCCCTAAAAAATGACTGAAATTTACCAAAAATACATCAATATTCATCATAACATCATATATAATGTATAATATATATAGTGCTTGCCCCCCCCAAACAAAATTTCAAATGACGCTCCTGTAGTAGAAGCAGAGTTATAGCTAATGAAATATATATAGGTTCATATTCGTCAATTACCAAATCGAATCTTTTAACGTGAAATAACCAAAAAATGAAGTACTTTTTGGGGAAAACTCAAAATCGGAAAAATCACACCCTAATTGGATTCTCAAATGAATTTATTCGTTACCATTTCACAAGTTGCTTTACATTTCACAAGTTGCTAATATAAGTTATTAAAAGCAAATGCCATCTTTTTATACTTTAGCCTCATAGTTTATTTGATTATCCAGGGTTTTTTATAGGTTTGTCTATCTATTTTCTTGTGGCATTTTATTTGTATCGCAGTTCGAGCAGCAAAAACACAGATGCGCTCGTTATCGAACAATAAAACAGTAGGTTAATTTTATTGTAGTGCCTTTCGTGTAAATATCGGTTGCCATATTTACGCTGAAGGAAATCCACATGCACACGCCACCATCATCATGCTTACATGTCCGCACAGCGCCAAGGATTATAACCGAACCGACTACAAGCACAAGCCGATTGCAGATCCTAGCTTTCTACGCGCATGCGAGGTACGAATGGATTATTATAAGTTTATGGATATGTACTTCAAACATATAATTTCACCTAAAATACATCAAAAGTTTAATAATTTTATATAATATACATTAGGTAACTCCTTCAGTAACAAATCATAATCGCTGCAGATCTTTACATAATTACATATATCGCTCATCCGGAAGAAAAGTGACATAACTCAAAAAATGCATAAATCAAGTTATCTTGTTAAATTGGCTCCAAATATCCTACACTTTCATCAGGAAAAATGTCACATAGATGTTTACTTCCAACTTCGAAAGATGGCGGTAGTGTCATTATTCTTTTGATGGTAAAATGGACACTTTTATTCCGGAACAATGACACTTTCCAGTTATTCTCTGACATTCGACGTGAACTTATCGCTATTTAACACAAAAACCGTTGTATTTCGAGAAGTGGCCTAGGTATTTTTCGTTAATTTAAAAAAAGTGGCCAATATTTTAAAAGAAAAGTGACATAACTCAAAATTTTGATCTTTCTTCTTTGTTACATCAGATATCATAATTTTTTTGGTTTTGCCTCTTAGAAACATTCACTTATCCACATTATTCGTTTTTAATTTATAAACTTTTGCAGTTACCGTTTAAAACTTATAGTCAAATTAAGATCTAAAAAATTTATTTTTATCTCCCCTAAAAAACGTGTTTTTTGAGTTGGGACATTTTTCTTCCGGATGAGCGAATATATGAAACTTCGTAAAAAGACATATTAATAATTTGAAATCTTTACAGTTTGTAAAAACAACTTATTATTTACATGAAATACTGACTAATACTGACAACTAACATTTTTATAAAAATATTCATTCATTCATTTTAGAGAATAACTTTTAAATAGAAAGTTGTAGTAAATTTAAAAAAGCCACAATTTGAGCTATGGCAAGTTTAATTTCGTTAATTTGTTGTTGCGAATGGTCCAAAATGGCCGGTTTTTGCAATTGCATTATTTATTGTAAGAATAATGTGGCTTTTTTAATTAACTACACAGGGCCGGATTTAAGGGGGCAGGCTGGGCAGCTGCCCGGGGCCCCCACATTCCAGGGGCCCCCACAATGCCTCAAACGTAAGAAATATCAACAAATTATTCACAATTATTTTTGTTTTATGCAAAAACTTGTACCGCCCACTCTCTAAATTTAGTTGAAAAAGCTGCAGTTGACTGTGGTCCTGCTATTTTTCACTTCCTCTAGATATAGATACAACTGGTTAATCGAATGTTTAAAAGCTGCGTATTTAAGCGACAGCAACGCAGACCGTGGCAGAAATATTGTTGTTCATAAAAGAGTAAATACTACTAGATGGTCATGTAGAAGTGATGCCGCAAAAGCTCTAGTTAAAGGTTATAATCACATTAAAGTAGAGTTATCCAAAATTTCAGAACACGGTGAGCAAAAATTCACAACTCGTAGCGGCGCAAATGGTTTGTATAATCGAATATTTTTACTGGAAATAGGAATATTTGCAATATTTTGCGGGAATGAAATCTTAGAGAAAACAAACAGCTTAAATCATATTCTCCAAGATTCAAATATTGCCCTTAATTCAGGACTGACGGCACTTAGATCACTTAAAGAATATATAGAGTCAAGACGGGACAATTTCGAAATATATGAAACGCGACGCGACATAGTAAGCGGAAGAAACATTGAAAACGACCACAGAATAATTATATGAAATTGAAGCTCACTCACTGAAGCTTACCGACACTTATAACAATGATTTAGATGAAATACTAGGTGTCGAACTAGTACAATTTGTAGAATTTTTTAATTCATTTAAAGAGGAAATCGGCTCATCAAATATAAGCAAAGAAATTCAAATGTAACGACTGCTAGAAGAAAATAATGTGAATGATGCGTTTCCAAACGTTGAGGTGGCACTTCGTTTATATTTAGTTCTAATGCTAACTAGCTGCAGCGGGGAGAGGTCATTCTCAACACTTAAGTTAAAAATTGACTTCGGTCTATGATGGGCCAAGAGCGTTTGAATCATCTCTCTATAATGAGCATTGACCACGATGTCTAAAAGCAACTAGACATATCCGACATAATCAAGAAATTTTCAAATCTCGAAAAGGATTTTTAATGGCAGGATGAAGGGCCCCCACACCAGTTCTGCCCAGGGTTAAAATTGTATGGGGGTTTCGTTCCTTTAAACCCCCCAAATGTTTGTGTACGTTCCAATTAAACTTTTATTGCGGTACCATTAGTTAAACACAGTGTTTTTAAAACTTTTTTGCCTCTTAGTATATTTTCATATAGACTAAGAGCCGCTATAGGTGAAATTTCTTAATCATTTTAGGCACGACGGGACCCTATAACTTAAATAGTAGAACCTAAAAGAAAACGTTTCAACACTGTGCCGTCACTTTTCAGTGGCACATGCGTCTACAGTGGCGGATCAAACTTTCCACTCATGGACGGGATACTTAAATTAAAAAATACCCTCCCTCATTACCAGAATTTAATTTTTTTCATTTTTTTAAGTTCTATGTGATTAAGACATAACATTCATCGTAATTTTAACCCACCACCCCCTTCTCCCTGCCCCCACCATCAAAAACTTTATTTTTCGATTTTATTTTTTTTGGTCGGATGCAATCAATTTTAAAATTTCAAAAAAATCACACGCATAGTTAAGGCTTTTATAAAACATGTCTATTTTTTATAGACCTGTAGGTTGAGTGAACATAACCTCAAAAAATTCTTAAAAATTTTTTTTTTTGAAAAAAGTATATAACTTTTTTTGGGGATAGCTGCAGATCTAATTTTTTCTTAGTCTTGTGTATTTTATCAAACACTATATTTTTAATTTTTTTAGATTTTTCTTTAACACTGGTCACCTTCAAAAATCCAAAAAACTGTTTTTAAGGGGGTTTTGGAGGGTTTGAACGTGTTTTTCTGATTTTTAAATATTCTATAAGACTCAGTTACTTTAAGTTACATATAACCTATAAAAACAAAATTGATTTTATATATGTATTATGAAGTCTATAAAATAGGGAAAATCCCCCAAAACCCCCCAGAAAACAGTTTTTCGGATTTTTGAAGGTGGGGAGCCTTACGGAAAAATCTGAAAAAAATTAAAAATATAGTGTTTTATAAAACACACGAGATTAAGAAAAAATTAGACCTGCAGCTATTCCTCAAAAAAACTTATAAGCTTTTTTGTTTAAAAAAATTTCTTTTAATTTTTTGAGGTTATGTACACTCTACCTATGGGTCTATAAAAAATAGGCATATTTTATAAAAGCCTCAGCAATGCGTGTGAATTTTTTGAAATTTTAAAATTGATTGCATCCCACCAAAAAAAAAATAAAAACGAAAAATGAATTTTTTGATGGTGGAGGCAGGGGGAAGGGGGTGGTGGGTTAAAATTACGCTGAATTCTATGTGTTAATCACATATAACTTAAAAAAATAAAAAAAAATTAATTCTGTTAGTAAAGGAAGGTAACTTTTAATTTATTTATCCCGTCCATAAGTGGAAAGTTTGATGCGCCACTGTCGACGCATGTGCCACTGAAAAGTGACGGCACAGTGTTCAAACGTTTTCTGTTAGGTTCTACTATTTAAGTTATAGGGTCCCATCGTGCCTAAAATGATTAAGAAATTTCACCTATAGCGGCTCTTAGTCTAATATTATAAAAATGTAAATTATAGATTTTTCATATTATTACCTGACCAGGACTCTATAATCATATTTAACCATATACAAATAGGTGGTGGATTTGACACATTTTCAAAATATCTCGATAAAAACTGGCTTTTCGAGAAAGTACTAAGAGGCAAAAAAGTTTTAAAAACACTGTGTTTAACTAATAATATTTTAACAATAATTTATTACGAACATACACAAAATTTTAGGGATCTTTAAGGGAACAAAACCCACATAAAATTTTTATGAGGTGCACAAATTTCACTATAATTTTTTGCTAAGATGTTCCTGTCATAAGAATGTCACACGTCTATTTTCAATAAAAAATCTCTAATAGTTTTTGAAATATTGAAAAAAATTAATTTTCATTTTGTAACTTCAAAGGGCTATAACTTTTTTTATGTGCACATTTGTACTAAGGTAAGTTAGATTCAATCAACATATTATTTTTGACCCCAGAATCTGTGGTATAATGTATGGCCAATCTTTTCTGGACACCCTGTATAACATTATTAAAATTTTGATGTATTTTAGGTGAAATTATATAACTACATATTATTCATAAACTTATATTGATCCATTCGTACCGGGTATGCGTAGAAAGTTAGGATCTGCAATCGACTTGTAGTCGGTTCGGTTATAATCCTTTGCGCTGTGCTGACATGTAAGTCACCATCACCATCACCATGCACCAGTTCTGTTCTGGTTCGTTGCTGCGAGTGTTGGTGTTGAGACTTCGTGTGAGGTTTCACACACTTACTCTTTTTCAAACAAATCATAAAATAGCGTAAACAATCCAGGCATACTGTCTTTTAAATGCTGGCTCAATCTAAACTATGCAGTATTAAATTTGGGATTTTGTTATGATTATATTTGTAAGGGGACAAGACAAACGCCAGCGACAATGTCAAAATATGTTTCGGATTTTTGATTATAATAATGAAGTAGAGACGTTATAGTCGACAGTGTTTTTAAATTAATATCAAACACGTGTTGTGATGTATAATAGCTATATAAGGCGTGAAATAGTTATTTTAAAACAAGTAAACTATTACATGCAGTATAAGTATAAACAATATTATTATTCAATTGTTTCTTTGTGGCATCTTTAATACGATTTCCTAAGCGAAAGGCCACATGGGCGATAATTTAAGGCGCCGTAAGAGAAGTAAACACGGGGCATTGGTTGACTAACTCCCTATTTCATCTACAATTGGTTAGTCCAGTGGTCGAAAAACTTATTGGCTTAAAGCCAAATATGAACATTACAACAATTTTTAAAAAAATTGGGAGCCATATCTGCTTGTTTAGTAAACTTTTATTACACTAAATAAAACTAAAGTGAGTTCTCATCAGTGAGACCACTTCTCAGTTTGCTCTTGATAATGTTCATGCTTGAAAGAACAGCAAAGGCGAGCTTTTTCAGCCGATCGCAAGAGTCAGGAATACTATTCCAAGTGTTGAAAACGATCATGTCTTCCTTCTCCAGGTCATGCAAAGCAGACCACTTGCGTTGTGAACTAAGATCACATTTTTATTCTCCAATATTTCCAATTCAAGACAAAGGCGTTCGAATTTAGAGCGCCATAGCTCCTTGTTTCTTAAATCCAGCAAATGTATTTCAAAGCTACCAATGTTAATTTCAAAAGAAGAAAATTTCCACCGGCTATCGTAGCATTAAGAAGAATTTTGACAAATATGCTAAAGTTGCTCTGCTGTTTTTAAATTCCTGAAACCTTGATGAGAAATCCTTCCCATAGAGGAATTATTTTTAGCGATGCTTCAGCAGGCTCGGAAAGTGATTTTTTCCTACATAAGTTTTTTTTGAAATGAAAATATTATTGTATCTTCCGTGGATATTTGTGCCAGAGCCACACTTAAAGAATCAAAGAGCCACATGCGGCTCTGGAGCCACACTTTGCCAATCACTGGGTTAGACAAACGCCTCCTAAGGTTTACTGCTCTTCCGGCGCCGTAAATAATCGCCCGTGTGGCCTTTCGCTAAATCCAAATCGCTCACCCGGAAGAAGAGTAGAAGAGTGTCACAACTCAAAAAACAACTTTTTTCAGTAGAGACGAAAATGGATTTTTTAGATCTTAATTTAACTGTAAGTTTTAAACGGTAACTGCTAAAATGTATAAATTAAAAACGAAGAATATGCATCTACGAAAAAAGGTCGCCAACAATTGGTCGAGCGAAAAAATGTCGCGCACATTTGAGCGCGTATCAAAAGGTCGCCGGCGAAAAAACAGCGCCGACGAAATAAGGTCGCGTGCAATTGATCGCGCGAAAAAAGATCGCGTCAGAAAATATGTTTTCATTTGCATATTTTAACTTTCCTTCACACTTAATCCAGGCTTAGGTCAGATTTAGATGATGCAATAGAACTAAAGGATTGCTGTTAAATAATGACCCAAACAGTTAAATATTTTCTTATTAGTCATTTTAACCTATTGGTAAAAAATATTTCGTCAACCCAATATTGACTTCTAAATGACTTTAGTTTTATTTTCCACTTTAAATAATAGGAAAATAATTGGAAGTAAATAATCCTATTTGAAATTGATCATGTAAAATGTTCGACCAATTTAATGGTCGAATTAAGGTAATTTTAACTGTAAATGTTGTAGGGAAAGTACCTAGAGGTATTATTTCACGACTTGGCAGTGTCGCAAAATTTACCCTTGGTTATTTAAGAGTAAGTTTTAATATAAGCTTAATATATTTTACAGGGTATATACTACATATAGATAGGGTAGGTTAAGGGCTACCATCTTTATTAAAATAAAATTTCCCAAATAAAATAATGATATTGTGGTTAAAAATTATATAACAGGCACAATTTCATTAATACATTGTCACTGGTGAGTACTTATTGAAGATATCATAGTTAAAGAATACATTTATATTAATAACAGATTTGCATACTTTAACTTTCCTTCACACTTTATCCAGGCTTAGGACTGGCAGTTAGTAACTGGCGTGTTTAAAAGTTTTTTTAATTTTAATTTTTTTATTTTTTTCTAATTTTTTTTTTTTTTTTATTTTTATTTTTTTGTGTTTTTTTAATTTTTATTTTTTTTTTTGTTTTTTTTAAATTTTTTTTTTAATTGTTTTTTAGTTTTTTATACTTGCAGTTGAAAATTTTGGGCAATTCCTCTTAAATATTCTAGATTTGGCCGGTTCCCGTATTGCAAACAAATCGTTTTTATTCGCCGCGCTGTATCTTTATAAATTTTTTTTGAGGTTGTTGGTTTCCAGCTATGTATTGCTCCACTTTTAATCGATTTAAACTCTCTTCTTTCTTTAGCCCCGTAATAAACTTCCATAGATTTGGGTGTGCTGCATTTAATATCGAGGAGAAGCTGTTGTGCCAACCTTCGACAGCATTATTAGTACGCGGTAGATCTTCCTCTATAAATTCGAAGCAATTCCAAAGATTCCTTGGAAACATTGGCGGTCTTCTTTGTTGTCGTCGATCCAATCTGCCTATCCATACATCCTCAAAGTAGTTTATTAAAGGTGTTAGTAAATTTTCATTTTGAGTGTAAAACTCGCTGTCCAGTAGCTCTCCGAATGTTGCAACAACATCTACTTCAGGTACGAAGGCTAGGGCTGCCAATTGTCGCAGATGTAGAGCAAAATTCGCGTCTTCTGTATAAACTTGTTGCAGTCCTGTACCTTGCATGTTTCTCCACAAACATTGTGTGAAATGAAAGAAACATCCACGGATTCTGACTTCAGGAAACTCTTGTTGTAAAGCATTAATTGCTGCTTTTTCATAATCCACCATTATTGTTGTAGAACGTAAACCTGGTCGTAACGTTTTTAATTCATGGAAGAGTCGAGTGTATGTTGCCTGAGTTTTATTAGGAAGTAGAGCAAAAACAGTTGGAATAACGTTGCTATACTGTACGCCATGTATTGTATACAGCTGACCAAACAATAGAGGAGTACATGTGAATGTTCCATCGGCATACCAGTGTTCACAGCTCGCCATCAAAGTTAAATTTCTTTCAGTGGAAAATATTAAAATTCTCTGTTCGTTTGGACCACTGTCAAATAAAAGAAACGGTTCGCCGTTATTGTTTCTGGTGTATTCTTCCGGAATAATAAGCTCTGTTAAGCTTCTTGGATTTGCCGGAATAGCTTCCACTCTTTGGCGTGTGTTCTGAATAGTTCGCTTTAGGGATGAAATAGAAGGTAGCTGCCCAGTTGCACCCACAGACACTTCTTGTGAAACGGTAGCTATGATTCCTTGTGTTGTTAGTTCAACTTGATGAGCCAGTTCTTTCATTCTGTTACAAGCCTTTTTTGCTTCTAATATTGACGCATCGGCAACGTGGTTGTGACTTGTACTTTTCACTACTTCATCTCCCACTGTGTGAACTCTCCCGGTACATTTATGCTTATTGTACTGAGCGCACTTCCAAATTGTCTTTTGATCAATCGTTTTTTCCTTTCTATGGATATATCCATTATACACCAACATATTGGCACCTTTTTGACTCTTTACGTAAGTTAAGACCATCTTGACAAATCGACAAGCTAATGAATAATGAGATATACGATATTTTTCCCATCTTCTTATACATCCAAAATACATTAAAAAGTAATAAAAGTACGTTTCACGAATATGGAATAATAATTACCACATTAGTGAATAACGCACAATTAGACAAAGAACTTTTGTACAATATTTATTTTAGCATTTCCAATAATGTCTTATCGTAATGACTTCATGGAATTCCTAATAAATACCTACACAATAAGGTGCCCTTATCTAAACTACTTATTCTTCACTAATCTGCATAACGACTTTCTACTAAGAACCAATTATGCTAATTACCGGTCTCTGAAAATACCAAAAATAGGTAAACTGGTACCTGGTATTCGTTTGTATGTAATATATACTGTAAATAGAACTATTATTACTGTACATTTTTAACGATATCCGATTAGGAAGAGCAAACACTTTTAAACACGCCAGTTTTTTGCTGACAGTCCTAAGCCTGTAAAAAGTGTGAAGGAAAGTACCTTTCTGAATTTAGATCCATATATTAAAATTATTCACGTAGAACAAAAAAAATACTTTCTTCATGTTAAAAATTGTTCAATTTTCAAGTATATTCACTTGAATAACCTGAAAATACCATATGAAATAATTTCCCATTCTCCTATATTTCCCATCTTCCTACACATCCAAAATACATTAAAAAGTATTTAGATATACGTTATTTTTCCCATCTTCTTATACATCCAAAATACATTAAAAAGTAATTAGATGGAATTCCAAGACTAATCGGCTCATAATGCATAAAGTTAAAGTATGCCAATAGAATTTCTTTAGAACCTTTTTGAAAACCAATTGAATGGTTTTAATAATGTAAAACATGACGCGATCTTTTTTCGCGCGATCAATTGCACGCGACCTTATTTCGTCGGCGCTGTTTTTTCGCCGGCGACCTTTTGATACGCGCTCAAATGTGCGCGACATTTTTTCGCTCGACCAATTGTTGGCGACCTTTTTTCGCGACACCGAAGAATATGGATAAGTAAATGTTTCTAATTATTGTTGTTCTGAAGCTATTTCCTTGTGGCATTTTTATAATTAACTATCATCTATGGGAAATAAGCCACAATTTTACTAAAAAATGAATTTATTAACGTATATAACAACGAAACCCGATTTGGGCTTCAAAACGTTAATAAATTCATTTTTTAGTAAAATTGTGGCTTATTTCCCATAGAAAATACTTAATTAGTTTCTAATTATTGTGCAAAACCAAAAAAACTATATTTTATTTTTAACAAAGAAAAAAGATTAACATTTTGAGTTCTGTCACTTTTCTTTTAAAATATTGGTCACTTTTTTATACATTAACGAAAAATATCTATAGCAGGGGAGGAAAGTATGCTAAATTTGCAGTTACTCGAGCGTTATGGAAACCTATTGGGTAGTGAAGAGTATATTCTAAAACCAAAAAAAGTTAAGTAAAGTTTTCCATAAAGGGAGGGACTTTCCATTTTATAATTTAATTTTCCATTTCCAACAATCGTTTTTTTTTCGATTATAGCGCCATCTATCCATAATTCGAAAAAAAATGCCTAGAATAAAAGTTATATTATATACTCTCGAATAAGCTTTTAAAGTAACTTCCCACCCCACCTCCGTGGGGGGTCGTGTTTGGTATCATTCGATAGATTTTTGAAAATATTGAAAATATAACACATATTTTTTAGTTTTTCGATCTGACGTTCATTTCGCGAAATATTCGTTTTTTTTTGTGAAACTTTGTGACTCGCCCATTTCCTTACGCCCCGCTCAAATCGTCAGATTTTCGAAATATGTATACACTGTTTTGCACGTACTTAACTCACCTTATCTTAATCTGACGATTTCGAGTTTTTCTAAGGATATATTTTTTTTCGGACCCCCTTAACGAACTCCCCTGTATTAAGAGCCAATATATTATGGTAGAGGTACATTTACATTTACAAGGTTTCTCCCCATATGATAATCTGACGCTCTCGAGTAACTGCAAAAATCCCCGCTTGGGCTCCCCTACCACTATATTACAATTACAATCAAGATTCAGCCAAGCATTCGACAAAGTGTGGCATACAGGACTCCTCCATAAGCTGAAGAAAAATCTTCCGTATCAATATTATTTAATTATAAAATCGTATCTGACAGATCGCTTTTCATTAGTAAAACAACAAGATGCTCGCTCAGAACTATTTAAAATAAAATCTGGCGTCCCACAAGGTAGTGTACTTGGTCCCTTACTATACCTGTTATTTACTGCTGACCTACCTACAACTAGATTGACAACAGTCGCAACATTCGCGGATGACACAGGTATTATCGCATCTCACACAGACCCCCAAAGAGCTTCGCATAACTTACAAGCCCACTTAAATAAAATGGAAAAATGGTTAAAAAAATGGAAAATAAGAGCTAATGAAACAAAATCGACCCACATCACATTTACCATGCGAAGAGAGAGCTGTCCACCAGTATACATAAACAACAAACAATTATTACAAGTAAATACAACCAAATACCTGGGCATACATCTAGATAAAAGACTAACATGGAGAAAACACATATTCACCAAAAGAAAGCAACTTGGACTCAAACTTCAACAAATGTACTGGATTCTGGGTAGACATTCAAGACTGTCAATTGAAAATAAATTAGTGGTATACAAAGCCATACTTAAACCCATATGGACCTATGGCATACAGCTATGGGGCTCAGCCAGCAACTCTAACTTGGAAATTATACAACGTTTTCAAAATAAGGCATTAAGAACCATAGTAAACGCTCCATGGTACGTCCCCAACGCAATAATAGAGAGAGACCTGAACTGAAAGTTCCCAGCATCAAAGAAGAAATCAGCAAATACAGTGAAAAGTATGAAGAAAGACTTAGTGCGCATCCAAATGATTTCGCGAGTGAATTATTAAACACGGAGGGCGAAGTTCGCAGACTTAAGCGTTATAAACCAACTGACTTACCAAATAGATTTTAGATAAATTAGAACTATTTTAAGTTTTACTTTATTTTACTAGTAGTACTATCTATACATTTGTTGATAATTTAGAAAGGAAAGTTTTCATTGGAATTCTTACCTACATGTTATAGCCTAAGAAAGTCATAACTTTAACTGATTGTTCCTAACGGAACAGATTGTTAAATAAATTGGAGTAAAAAAAAATCAAGATGCACTAGAAATAAACGAACCAAGACACGTTGAATGTTATGAGGACACTACCAAACAATAATTTACAAGGTACACTACTCCAAGAAATGAACGCACCACCT
This sequence comes from Diabrotica virgifera virgifera, assembly GCF_917563875.1. Lineage (NCBI taxonomy): Eukaryota > Metazoa > Arthropoda > Insecta > Coleoptera > Chrysomelidae > Diabrotica > Diabrotica virgifera. The sequence continues at coordinate 9,923,754 of NC_065447.1, forward strand.
TAAAAATGGGTCATTTTTGATGTTACGCATTTCCTAAACCTGTCGGACGATTTAATGATTTTTTTAACATGTTATAGCCTTATTCTTTACAACATCGCTGTAATAAAATTGTTGCTTACAAGTAAATTGACAGTGTATACCGGGTGTATCAAACTGTGTTTTTTTTATCATAGTTCACCACACGCTGTGGAATATTCTAGCATTTATAAAATACTAAAATTAAAAACCAACTGTAGCTTTATATGATCTTAACATTCTGTTTTTTTGATTCAATCTCTTATGTTAAGTTATTTATTTTAACTCAAGTTTTCTTTCCTTGTTAGAGATAAGTCCAGAAATTAAACAACTGTTGGTACTCCTCGGTTCGATTTTTATTACCATTAAACTAATATTGTAAATACATCCACTTTGCACACAGTTTCCAATTAAAATTTTTATACCTTTCATATTTGATCATCCGGAAATATTGTATATTGTTTCTTATCCTTTGTATTTACGAATTGTTTGTTCTTTAAGCAGTTTCTTATATCCAAGAGCAAGAGCTCATTAAATTCCCTCTTTGTACCAAAGAAACAATCACAAACAAGTAAATTAAAAATCCCTGGTTAGTGAAGTCAACAATCGGCGATTCCCAGGAAATTGGCCGTAAGTGGATGCGCGAAGTAACTTTCCTGCTCTTTGAACTAGACCGCAGTTTTCACATTATTATGAACTTAATGACATACTTATATCATTCAGAATATGTTTGATGGCATCACATCGCAGTGTTTTGTTTACGTCAAACCTTCTCGACCTCAGTGAGAGAGGAGTTTGATCGGTAACAGATGATAGGCCGTTGATTTTATAAACTTTTCATTCTCTATGCCGACTCTGTTTAGATTCAAGCAGTGCCGTAGTTAGTTGATACCCACAAACCAGAAGCAGTCAAAAAAATTCCCTATACAACAGGGACAGAAAAAGGGGTTTGCTCAAGTTGTCGCTTAAATTACTTGTTGTCGATTGATATTAAGGCACCACTTAAACTTATACTCTTATTTCATTGTCCTTTCAATTAAAGAACAAAAGATTAATCAAAGTTATGTAGACTAAAAAAGTAAAAAGTCTATAAAGAAATTTTTAGCCAGGAAGCAGTGATTTCGTATTTGATTTTAATTCTTGCATATAATATGTCTTCGTAATATGTTTCATTATTGTTCGTCCGCTATAACTTTTCCCATGCGTCACGGTTCATTTTCAAACAAATTAAGTCAAAGCATAAAGTGAAACGAACGTCGATGTGTATATACATTTTGTATACTGTATACTATATACTATACACATCGACGTTCGTTCCACTTTATGTTTTGACTTAATTTGTTTGAAAATGAATCGTGACGCATGGGAAAAGTTATAGCGGACGAACAATATTAATCACCCCTGGTTTGTCCATTGTCGAACATGGGCCTCCTCCAGATATTTGCATCTTCTTCTGTTCTGCGTCTCTGCTATCCAATGGTAACAATTCTTTTGAGGTCGTCGGTCCACCGCGTTGGGAGCCTTCCTCGGCTTCGCTTGTCTGCCCGTGGTCTCCACTGAAGCAATTTTTTTGTCCATCTATCGTCCTTCATTATTGAAACATGTACTGCCCATCTCCATTTTGCCTTTTAATACGTTCGATAGTATCTTCGACTCCGATTCGCCGAACCGGAGTCGTAATATGATTGCATCGTATTAACAATATTTAGTTAATTTTTAATTTTTGCCGCAGTTGTTTTGATATTGACATGTCAGTATAATATGCTTTTTGTAGATCTGGATTTTTTTAAATTACATTTTTTACTTTTTGCAGTCTACTATTATGAATAGACTGAGTAGATGTTTACTGTGTTGTATAATAGTACTATAATAGTACTATAGTAGTACTATAATAGTATTATACTTGGTTTATTATTTTAATAGGACAAGATATATAGTCCAAAGGGAAACTCAAAAGCCAGGGAGGCATAGAAAACGATGAGAAACTTTGGACAGAATGCCCATGAAAGTGTAAAGATAGAACCAATACAAATGGACGAATAAGTAAAATATTACTAGGAGTTTTTACAAGAAAAAAAGAATGTGTGTGTACTTTGTACGCACGTAAGAAGTTATACTTCTATTATATGATTTCAACGAAATTAATATACTTTTTATTTATATTTTATTTAAATATTAAACTAATTCATACTTACTACTTCTCAAACATTTTTATTAAAACAGTGCCAAAAATTAAAATAATAAAAAAATAAAACACACACAAACAAACACATTGAAAAATGACACAAATGATTTCCGGACAATGTAGGAAAAAATTTCAACTAAATACGTGTTTCCTGAAAATAAATTATATAATAAATAAACTTACAATCATAAAATGTATAAAAAAAAATAAAAAAATAAAAGTTTCCATTGGGGTTAGAACCCGCTTATCAGCGCAGTTAGTATTGAAATTTATTCACCTTAAACTTTTACCCACGGAGACCATGTGTCATCATGTGCGAAGATCAACTAACTAAACGGATTAAACTTTTGACGGTTCTAAATTTAACCAAATTCTTTGATTTTGAATTGAAATTATTTAGAATTGAAAGAAATACAACAAAACATAGAGTAAAAAAACAATATATTAGGTGAATATTGATAGAAATTTTGATGTTATTTAAATTATGTAAATCAAAGCATTACATACTATTTTGGTAGGTTCTTTTTAAATTTTTCAAAATGGGTAGATACCTATGAAATTTTTTATTAGGATACTGAAACATTTACAATTATTACGTAACTGTCGCTTTTAAAAACTATTTAAAAACTCACTACAATATTATAAACTTGCTTTTTCTCTTCCATCACAACAATAAAAACTAATATACACAACATTAATTTGTTTATTCAAAATCTCCATATTGAACAATTATTGACAGATGATTTTAACACCCAATCAGATCCCGTATAACGTTTATACCATACTGTCGGTGTGCGCATGCGCTCAGTAAAATAATAAAAATTTACCCTCGTTCCTAAAGAAGTATAACTTTAAAAAGATGTCTACTATAAATACTCCTCCAACTTACGAAATAAGACACAACCAAACACAAGTTGCAGATCTGAAAAATAAATAAAGAATGAAAAAGGATGAAAATAACGGAACAAATGGCCCTGGAGATATACCTGCAGAAATGGATAATTACAACAAATATTTAACAAAGCCTATTTGATAGGAAAATATCGAAGTAATAGAGAATGTCCTACTTATGCTCCATACATAACACTGGAAACAAAGAGCCCCAATAATTATAGCACAATATGCGTCACATCTTCTGTAGATAGGTTGTATGAGACAATCGTTCAAGAAAGGGAGGAGGAACAGCTTCGAACTTTAAAAGAACAGAGTGGTTTAGATCCCGAACGTTCATGTATTGATAATATATTTTCTATAAAACAGTTCATAGAAAAAACAATAGCATTCAACGCTGAATTGCACATTGTATTCATGGATCTTCGAAAGGCCTATAATAGTGTATCAGTCAACAACCTGTGGAAAGCAATAAAATATCACCTAATACCTACATAAATAACCTTAATAACAGGATAAATACTACAACAATTACCTAGGAAGGCCATCGCAAAAGTAACAAACCTAATAAATACAGTATTCCGGTTACAATATGTACCAATAATGTGGAAAACAGCTGAACTAATAATCATGATTCCCAAACCAGGGAAACCAGGGAAACCAGTAAATAAAGTAGATTCGTACAGACCAATATCGTTTGCTACTAATTGGACCAAGATTTTGAGTATAAATCTTCTCTGAGTATAAATACAACTTACTAACTAAATAGAACACAATATTTTATTTCCATTCATTCTTTCAGAACTATTTTTTCACACAGTATGCAGCACATAAGTGAATTAACAATTTAATATTGTTTGCTTAATAAATTAAACGACGTCGAATGTGCCCCCACCCCCTGTCATCCCCCCACCCCCTGTCGTATTTCGTCGAAATAAGCAAGCCCCCCTCCCTCTTCTCAACGACGTAGTTTATGGATGTCCCCTGACCAGTTGAGCGAGGGGTACCTGCTTTTCGTTTCTTATTATGTGTCCCAAGTAGCTAACTTTTCTAACTTTGATTATCTTTAGCAGCTTCCTATCTATACCTATTCTCCTCAGAACATTTTCGTTAATGGTGTGGGTTGTCCTAGTTATTTTCAAGATCTTTCTATACAGCCAGAGTTCAAAGGTAACAAGATCAGAGATTATAGTAATAATTAATGAAGAAATAAAGAAGATGGTCACGAAAAACGACCACAAAACCATACAAACAGGGAAACAGGGAAGAACTTAATAATCAAGACTTCTCCGTCCAAGAAATCTCCGTCTCGTAAGAAAATAAAAAAATATGTCTGATTGAATTATTAATAAGCACTCCCTGTTTTTATTATTTTGAAAACTTTTTGAATTATCAGACTTGACTTTCTTGCTAGATTTATATTTAAATTTTAAATCCCTCCCAGTTCCACGCCACTGCATTATCCCCCAAAGTTTGTATTTAGCCTTTGATCCATATAGTATGATCCCTACTATTTCCACGAAGTGTTTGTTTACGGTGAATCATTAATAGTGGTAATTTGTTCATTGCTACTTCTTTGATGTGGCCCGACATTCGTTGCTTAAAATCTCCTCTGATGGTCGACCATATATCAAAGCAAAGTAAAGACGTAAATAGTTTAGCAGCAGGAAAGAGAATATAACTTTTGGATCCTGTGTAGTGTTTTTTGATTGGCGATATTGAAGAGTAACTAGATCATTTGAAACGTTCTGAAAATATTTAAGGAACGTAAAATAAACAACTAACTGTATTGAGTAATTCAAATACGTTCGCCCTTTGAAATTTTAACAGTGACATACTAGTACCTATTAACATTTTTCTATGGTTGGATGAAATTATCGGTAGGTCATAAAGGATATAGCTGAATCCTCAATAAATCCAGATAAATATAATGCAAAAAGGCCGACTTTTCATCTCAATATTTCTGTTTAGAATTGAAGTCAAAGACTCGCCGCCTACGATAAGGATTCTTTTTATCTTCATTCGTCCAATATTGAACAAAAATCTCCCCTACGCTTGCATTTTTGTAAATGCTGTTTGCTAAAAAAATTTTTATTTGATTGCTTACAAAATATTTTTATTTTAATCTAGTCGACTTGACTTACCAATTAGAACTTTTGATTTAAACTAATTTACTAATAAGGGGCGAAGGGGCCGTCCATTAATCACGTGATGTTTTTTTGTCATTTTTTAACCCCCCCACTCCCTTTCGAGCCTCCCGTGGTTAATGGACAGCCCCTAACAGAATAAATAAATCACGTGGACTGACCGAGTCGTGAGTACCGACTATGGCGAGGTCCTCAGAAGAATGGAGCAGAAGCGAGAATTACTGGCCACCATCAAATCTCGAAAGTTACAATACTTCGGACACATTATGCAACATGAATCACGAATCCCTCCTACAAGCAAGGAAAAATATTTGGAAAGCGAGGTCCAGGAAGAAGAAGAACATCCTGGTTAACGAAACACAGAACCTGGTGCAACACAAAATCTGTGCAGCTGTTCCGCGCTGCTGTAGATAAGATAAATATTGCCATGGTGTCACCATGATGGTGATCGCCAACATGTTTCATGGATAGGCACATCAAGAAAAATAATTTATTAACGATTTCCAAAGACTAACAAGCAACGATATTATGATGTCCAATTATTTTCACTAATACATAAATGTTTTTTATTAACAACTTGGCATGCTCCATTACATCTCATACATACTCAATTTGAAAAGACGTGATAGCATTTTTATCCTACACTCCGAGTACAACCAAGAGAAGGTTATTCATCCATCATTCTGCTTCCCACTATGACTATACCTACATCCCCCAGACGCGGATCCAAGGGGGGGTCAATTGCCCCCTCCTTGAGACTTCGTCTGGTATCGCCTTTTTTTAAGAAAGAGATAATTACGATTGAAAATAGATAGTGGGTTTTGTGACCTGTTGATAACTGAATAACGGAATGAAATATAAATTCCTTCGAAGAATTCCTTCTCCGAAGTACGTGTTCTCGGTTTTACTGTATGGTCTTACTGTATTGGACTGTGAATAAAATCTATCTACTTACCTAAATCGCCTTGAGGCTTTCGAAATGTGGTGCTATAGAAGAATTTTAAAAGTATCTTGGGTGAAGAAGATTCGAAACTCCACAATACTAGAACGTCTCAGCAAGACTACTGAGATTATAGAAGGCATCAAGAAGAGAAAAGTGGAGTATTTTGGACATGTAATGAGAAGTTTCAAATATAGGTCGCTACAAAATATTATGCAAGTGAAAATAGAGAAAATAGAAGACAAACACAGTCCAGGATCAAGAAGCACTTCGTGGTTGATTTAGGCTGGCAGTGAATAAAATTAAGATAGCTATGATAGTAACCAACGTTCTGAAAGGACATAATACATGAAGAAAATAAAGTAACAGCCCATTCCGAAAAAGAATTCTGCGTACGCGAGTAACGAGAAAATTTGTATTTCATTGCCCCCTCCTTGCAAAGTTGATGGATCCGCCATTGACATCCCCAGGAAACAAACAGCATTTACCTTAAAACAGATGGGAAAAAAACGGAAAAACCTGTAATTCAAAATATGAGACACCGTGCTAAATGATGCATGACCACACGATAATAATATGTGTTCTTGAACGGATCCCTCTGGATCTCAGACGACCTCCGGTTGTAAGAAGGCTTAATTGGAAATGCGGAGCTCAGAGCAAGTGGACATTTATTCCCTAGCTACTCTGGGGAACAGTATAGAACCAACAGTAAAAATAAAAGACATAATGAATTTTCAGGAAGCCGGTAAAAAACATCTTCACACTCAAAAAAATTTAGTTCGTAATATTGATTAACAGTTATTACTGAATAGCATTTCGTTGTCACAACAATTTAATTTGTTGTTTCAACGAACTTTTAGACATTGACGAATGTATTTGATTATTGTCACAATGATTGAATAATAATTGTGAGAATAACTAGAGTACATTAATCAATAACACTCAATTTATTCAGCCAATAACTTAGTTTCGTATATCTAATAAATACTGTTAATTCTGGCAGCAACTCACGTTCTTGATTTCGTAGATGACAAACAATTACCTTGGTTTATCGTGACAACGTACAGATTTCATTAAAACAATGTACAAATGTTGCTAATATAGAGTAATATATGATTATTGAATATATGTAAATTGATTGTTGTGGCAACGAATGCATTAATCAATCTACTACTGCATTTAATACCCACAATCAATGCGTTCATTGTGACAATAATCGTACGTTGTTGAGACAATAAATGTTTTGCTTGACCATTTGAAAGTTAACGGCTTTTCCTTATCGTGATAGCCCTAGCTTCTCTGTGTTACCGAAGTGCCGAATAATAATTGCATTTCGTTTTCAAGTGTAATCCGTAGTAGAAGGAAGTTTTTGTGTGTCTAATATCGTGAAATTTCGGTCGAATTCTTTTTAAATGTATTATTTTTTTTCGAATCCTGAGAAAAGTAGTTATTATTTTTGAAAATTTAAATGCAAAATAAAATATTACAGTATTTTCGAGGGTCTGAGGTCCCTGAGAACCTCTATAATGATTATTTTAATAAGTCACAGGGGTGAAAAAGAGAAAATTTAGTATGATTTTTAATTTCAAATAGGTATACCATACAACAGAAACTTTTTGTTTATTCTAAGGGACTTTCTGCCCTCGGTAATAACGTAATATTTTATTCTGCGTTTAAATTTTTCAAAAATGCTTATTAGTTTTCTCAGAATTCCAAAAAAATGAATGCGTTTAAAAAGAATTCGATCGAAATTTTGCACCTGCGCTCTCAAAAAGGATTAAAGTGTTATACATTTTTGGAATCACTATTTCAAACGCTTTTAAATAAGCTGTCACATGACGTACTTTCCCATTAAAAAAATCAAAGTTACGCCGCGCATGTCACCCGAATAGGGATCGTGTGAAGTTCGAAACATTGATGTTATAATATACTTTGATTATTTTAAAAATCTACCTGTCCGAGGGTTTTGCTTATGTGCTAAAAATAAATAAGTTAATAAGGGGGTGGGGGGAGTGTAACACTTATTCCAGTACACTGTATAAGTGAAATCATATGAAAAATCACACAGTGTAAAGTCCTTTAGGTTAAGGACAAAAAGGGGGATTTTAAAAATTATTATTGTGGGCCATCATACATCGTCTCATTTGTGGTCTCTATTGCATTCAGGAATTATTAATATAAAATACGTTCATAGTAGGAATGAACGAAACTTATTGTAAGAATGAATAGAATTGCTTGTAAGAAAAACCGTATTTATTGTGGGAATGAACGGAATTAATTGTAACAATAAACGGAAATAATTGTAGAAATAAACGAAATACGTTAGGAGAAATAACACTGTTATTGACACAACGAATAGTCTTTGTCGGTCAATTAACTTAGTTGTTGTTTCAATAAATAGTGTTCGTTGACTCAGTGAACAGAGTTCGTAATATCAATAAATAGTGTTCGTTGACTCAGTGAACAGAGTTCGTAATACCAATAAAGTGATATTATGGTATACATAATGAATGTTCATCCATTCAATAAACGTAATACATTGGCTCAACGAACGAAAATAATGAATTGATGAACATCGTTTTGTTGTCCCAATAAAACCAAGAATTGGACAAATTTTAAGTATTACGTTTGTTGTCTGAATTAACATTTTCATTGATATTACGTACCTTTTTCGTTGAGTGCAAAATAGGAGAAAATATATCCTGGAATGCCCTGAAAATAAACTCGAGGAAAAAACTAAGTATTCGACACAAAAGCAGATGTAGCTTCAGGAATATCCTCTAAAAAAGCTCTAGAAGAGGTACTACAATAGGGTGGCCAAACGGCTCGTAAAAACGGAATTGTCCCGTTTTTTAACGATTTGTCCCGGGGACCCGAAGAAGTCTCTCGGGACGCCTAAATGTCCCGTATTTACGTTGGGTTGATTTTATCTATCTGACGATCTATATTTTCTATCTTAAATTATTCTTCAATTTGGACATTTGGTTTCATTCTTATTTCTCCCTCTCTTGTTATGTTCTGGTACAGCACTGTTCTCATAATTTTTCTTTCAAATTTCAGAAGGATATCTTCCTCTTTCTTGTTAATCATCGTTGTTTCAATTCCATATGTAACAAAAGGTCTTATTAAGGTCTTATATAATATATAGGTTCATCTTTGTTCTCTTACTTAGAGTCTTACTTCTTAGCGGATTTCTATTCATTCCATGTTTTTTGCCTTTCGTAATTTGTAATAAGTATAGCATTTTTTCGTAATATTCTTCACATATTCTGCTGATCTGTTTGTCTTCAAATACGGTTTCTCCTCTTTGTTTTTTAGTGCTTTTGTTTTAATGCTGGTCGTATTTATTATTGCTCTGACGTTTTTGTAAAATTCTTTTATTTTATGAATTTGTCCTTTTTATGGATTTTATGATACAAAAGTGTTCTAGGTGCGCTACTGCTCCATGGATGTGTCCCGTTTTTTCACTTTTATGATTTGGTCACCCTATACTACAAAACATGAAAACCTCCTAAAGAGAAAAAGAAAGCAGGAAATAAACCCTCTTCTACCAAAACTTCTGGAAAAAGATTCAGGTCAGATGCAAGCACCCCTATGGGTGCGTACTATCTTCCAAGCGGAAATTTCTGCTACAGCGATGGGCCTGAAGAAACTAATAAAGAGACACTGGTGAACTGAGGAACAGATCTATAAAAATTGGAACTGGAATCGAATCGGATCCATAACAACAGTGGAATCGGAATCCATAACTGCAATCGAATCGAATTGACTACTACATAGTTAGTTCTGCCCTCTCCAGAATCCGATTCGGTTCGAAAAAGTAACAAAGTAAGTTTAATCTGGGTGAATGGACATACTGGTATTGACAGGAGCGAAAAAGTGGACCTACTTGCCAGGGAATGGGCAAAATATACATTTATAGGCATAGAACCAAGAACAGAATATAAGCAGAATGCTTAGAAGATCAAGTCGTATGAGAAAAACTGTTAAAATAAAAAAATAGTACATTATGGGCACTGCAATGTACGCTGTAAACATTCTATCCTGTATGTATGATAGGTATCTCTTGCCTTTGAATATAAAAACATTGCCGATATATCTATTATCTCTCACCTTGTTTAACGGTGCATTATTAAAACTACTCTAAGCGCAACACGCAAAATCACTCTGCCATTCTAAACAAACAAATCCTTTAGCAAAATATGGCTATGGAGTCATATCGCTTGATCCAAACAATCAAAATATAGCCTGCTTTTATGTTGTTTTAAAACTGACTGTGCCTCATTGACCTACCTATGTATACTATTAAAATACATTTTTAAAATATCTGGGATACAGAACCAAGATGTTGGAATAATATAAAATATTTACTGTTTGACTAAAAAATATAATCTGCAAAGGAATTTGATATGCAGAGGGGGCTCGTCAAATAAGGTATATTTACTCACATTATTTGCAATTTGCTCCAACTCATTATGCAGGGAATGATTCAAGGAAAAAGAAGCATAGGGAGACGCAGAATATCGTGGCTGCGCAACCTGAGGGAAGGGTACGGATGTACATCAAATAAACTTTTCAGAGAAGCCGTCTCCAAAGTACGAATAGCTATGATGATTGCCGACATCCGTCGCTGATGCACTTAAAGAAGTTCTAATGGAAACTCTTAATTACCGATTTTCCATGTTTGGTATGAAAATAACAGCAATGAAATGTATCAAGAACCATATCCAATTTTCTTAAATTTTTAGGAAACGCAAATCTGTACCTATTGACCGTGTTTTTTAAAATAATTTCAACCAAAAAAGTGCATTTTAAATAAAATTTAAATTGTATAATTTTTAAGACGAATAATAATATTATACTGTATTCCTTATATCAGCGGTTCTCAACCTTTTTGGGTCATGTACCATCTACAGTTATTTTTATTATTTTTGGTACCACCTATATTACTAGATTGTATTATCAAGACTTACTAAGTACTACTATTTTATTTTTTTTTGTGTTTTGTGTACCACCGCAAATAATGATATGTACCACCAGTGGTACATGTACCACAGATTGAGAACCGCTGCCTTATATCACACGAAGAAGTGCAAAATGAAATTATAAATTACCAACCACATCTTTGTTAGCAATTCTGCAACTAGTTATGTTTTGTACGTGTGCACCGAAAAAAAAATTTAAAAAAAAACAAAAAAAAAATAAAAAAAAAATAAAAAAAAAATTAAAACAAAAAAAAATAATAAAAAAGAATAATAAAAAGTTAAAACAAAACAAACTAAATTATACATATAAAAAGATACGTAAAAATCAAATTATAAAGAAAACAAAAGAAAAATTTGCACACATTAATTTTAGCTTACTAATATTTTCAGCATTGTAATTGTGAGGAAGGATGAGTTTTAAATAATAAAAATTGTTATAGTTAAAGAAAAAATTGTCTGGCTAATTGGTCCCTGTCCCTACCAAAGCCATCAAACTAATTTAAAAAAAAATTTCCTTTATTTGTTTAACCTAAAATCTGTATGCAATTCCTTCATACATATATTAGCCTGTTTTTTGTTCAGTATTTCATCAGTCGCCGTGCTATTGTTTCAGTTAATGGAACTACATCCAAAGGTAAATATATCATTTAGAATTTTGCTGATTTTAGCTTCAATTCGAACTAAAACTTCTCTAGTTCTAATGGAAACTCTTAATTACCGATTTTCCATGTTTGGTATGAAAATAACAGCAGTGGAATGTATCAAGAGCCGCAGGCTGCGAAACGTTTTAGTGTGTAGCGCGTATTACACCGCCAGTATTGTTGTACGACCCCCTTTCACCCACCCATCACGGCTTCTCCCGTTTCCCCATACACACGGAAAACTGGAGGGCATTTCGGTAAACGAGGCGGCATTGCGTGCACCAGAGGCGTGGGAGGGGTGTGTGCTACATTGTATGCTCAATTGGCTCCGATCTCCCCAATTAACGTGCTTACTTAACTGTATTCTTACGATAGATACCTAAGATTTAGTCCATATAGGAAGACGAAAAAGAAGAAGAATTAAAAATCTAGAATATTTTAGATATCACATCAAAATGCCCCAAAATTATACCTTTCTTAGAGTATAATATGTCCGCCAGGTTATTCAGTCAGATTTACAATGCTGAAATAATCGTACTAAATAAAACAGTATCAATTTGCATAGAAAAAAATATTATCGAAGCAATAATTTTTACAGACTGTCAAAGTAATCATCACCATCACGTAGCACGTAGCGCTACAACCCTGGGTGGGTCCTGGCTGACTGTACATGTACAACTTTCTTCCAATTTCTTCGGTCTTCCATCATAGTCCAGGGTAATAACGTTTTTCCCATGACACTCGAGCAGCCAGGGTACTGAAGCGTTTTTTCGACAGTTAATACCTATAAGAGCAAATTGTAACTATTTCCTGCGTAGGATCTGGCGGCCATTTTTATTTATAAACAATTAAGTGTCAAAAATGGCATTTTTCCCTTTTTTTTCAAATCAGTGGAAAACAGGGAAACTTGTGGTTTTTTTAGTACAAATATCTTTGAGACTATGGAAAAAGCTTTAAAATGACGTATTACAAAGTTTGATATAGATACTCATTTATTGTTAATATAATTGCGAAAAAAGTTCGGAATTGCAAAAAAAATTAATTTCGCAATATCCATTGTAAAAATTAGTGTACAACTTTGAAATTTTTGTCATATAAGGGTTCTTTGGTGCTTAATATGTGATATAAATTTCAACGCGATTTATCCAATTGTTTAAATTTTATTCAAATTGTTTATCCCAGAGAGCATTTTTTGCAATAACATAAGTCAGAAAAAAATGAAGTTAGAACCATTCCACAGAGGTCAAATGAAAGAGAATGAGCTATATTTTCAACTTGGTTTAAAAAAAGCGGATAAAAATGCATTTATTAGTAATAAATAATTATGCAAAAGTATCGTAAATCTTTCCTTATAAACTTTTTAGTTTGTTATATAAGAAATCATATATATTTGTTACAATTTTTATCAATTATGATATAAATAACATTACTTGGTAGTTGTGCACTTAAAACAGGGTAAAAAAGTTAAATTTTTGGAAAAAGTTATGCAAAAAGTTTATAAGGAACGATTTACGATACTTTTGCATAATTATTTATTACTAATAAATGCATTTTTTATTTGCTTTTTTTAAACCAAGTTGAAAATATAGTTCGTTCTCTTCCATTTGACACCTGTGGAATGGTTCTAACGTCATTTTTTTCTGACTTATGTTATTGCAAAAAAAATGCTCTCCGAGGTAAACAATTCGAATAAAATTTAAACAATTTAATGAATCGCTTTGAAATTTTTATCACATATTAAGCACCAAAGAACCCTCATTTGACAAAAATTCCAAACATGTACACTAATTTTTACAACAGTTATTGCGAAAATATTTTTTTTGGAATTCCGACCTTTTTTCGCAATTATATTAACAATAAATGAGTGTAATATGTCATTTTAAAGCTTTTTCCATAACCTCAAAGATATTTGTACTAAAAAAGTCAAAATAAAAAGTTATTATAAGTTTTAATTGTCAATAGCTCACTCAATAGGTTCTTGAGAATTAAATGAGCTACAATTTCATATTTAAACGGTTTTTCGTATATCTGATGCTAATTTGTCTATTCTGAAGAAAAACCCATTTTTTCCAAACTACAAAACTTCGTTATTCGCTTTTAACTCCATTTTTTTTAAAGCTCTTTATTTAAGCAGGTCAAACTTCTAGAACCTATTAATAATACATAAATAAAGAAGACCAAATAAGGTCAATGACTAATTTTAATACGGGTGATGATAAGGAGGTTGCTTCCAATCACTTTTTCGCTGAAAAAAAATAGAGACTGTCATTCTATTCATTATAAGTCACTTAATTTTTGAGCTAGAGACTTTTCTTTATTTCTAATTTTAGAGATAGATATTTTTAAATACTTTAAATTAGTTTAACAAGTTATCCTCGAAAAATGCATAGTTTTCCCGTCTTTTGACTTGAAACTACAATATTTAGCATTTGACGAAGAAGAGTTAACATATTAATAAAGTCCAGCTCGATTACTATTGGTCTTAAAGAAAATTTAATAAAAAAAACGGTTGTTTATTTTTTTAAAAGATACATTTTTGGTAAGTAAAGTTGTTTTGATGAAACGAAAACCTTTGGAGTTATTAGCAGAAAACATTGAGTTTTCAACGAAAACTTTTCGTTTATAAATTTGCAAAAGTCTGTGTGTTATTGCGTTGCCGCTCCTGCAATACTTAGAGCAGATGTATCGATGGATTCTTATGTAGTTTTGACCTCTGAATCCAAATCTGAAAACGGCATTTCGATATCTCTAACCGCCTTCGAGATAATCGACCTCAAAATCTAAAATGTGACGTCACAATCCGGTTATCTCCTACCAGGCACTAAACGTCAACTGAAATCTTTGATTAGGAAGTAGGCTACTTTTTTAATCTGAATTTGTTAAGCAAAGCAAATGTTATTATTTATATTTAAGTTTGACACTTCGTGAATGTCAAACTAAAGTTTAAATTATTTAGCTATTAATAAAATATAAATGACATTTTATAGTAAATTTAATTAGTGTAATAAATGTATAAAAATACAATTTGAGTATATTTTGAAAGCAATAATACATATTATACTATATTAATAATGAATCAGTAGAAACGATTATATTTAAATTTGGTAAATTATCTATAACTCCATTCGACCAGCGACCAGCGCACACAACTCAAAACACAAGTACGCAAATACGGTTGCGTGAAGAGTGGCGCAAAGCCGTGGAATTTACGAGACTCGCTAGGTCTGTAGATCCAAGTAAAGTTCATCAGTAAAAAGTATATTTATCATGTATGTATTATTTATTTTACAATATTGGAAAATTGTTATTTAAAATTTGGTTTGGAATAAAAAAGTATGTACTGATATATGAAATTAGGGGAAGGGGGTGTATGATGGGGTAGCTAAGGAAAATAACAGAAATACAACATAATTACTACGTTTATTACTATTACTAATTGATGGCACGTTACGTCATTAATCTAATTACGATTTGGTACAATCTTTGGAAAATCAACCTATCACATTTTTCAAAAATTAGCCATTAATAAGAACATTATGAAAAACCATCTTGCCCCATACTATGGGGTATGATGGGGTAATGGAATTGGGGCATGATGGTGATGCTAATTAATTCTCACAAAACAAACAAAAATGTGTATTTGCTCCAGATCTTCATTGTCCACCCTAGCACAAGCATTGTGAGCTCAACATCCACAGATCTGGCAGCCTACCCAGGGTTCTGACGATGTCACTTTATCTATGGCTGTTTTCATAGCATATCTCGACCACTCTCCTCTTTTTGTTTTTTTCTTGTAAGTACGTACCATGGTATTATCTAAAATAATAATCCAATGTTATTTATTAAGAAATTTAAATTAACCCAGACTTACCACCAATGTCCCATCATACCCCGCACCCAATACCCCATCTTGCCTCAAAAGGTAACTTCGAACAAAAAAAAATTCACTAATTAAATGTTTAACGTATTCACACAAACAATATGCCATTATCAAAATAAGAATACTAGTAAACAACGATAAAAAAGACATTAATGAGGTGATCATAATTACCTTAAAATAACGATGGTTGTCCTTGCACAAAATTAGATCAACGGATCGCTAAAACAGTTTTCCGTTTGTAAACAAAAAACGCGTGCACTCTCATTCACGGTTTCTCTTGCAGGGACCGTTAGTCGAATGACTCTTCCTATTGAGTTACTGCATGCTATTCACCAACGTGTAGTTTCTTGTTTGTGTGCGGTACCCCGTCTTACCTCGAGACCCCGTCATGCCCCCCATTCCCCTACATCCGTCTAATGGAAAAAAATACTTGACGAATTTTCTCAAATTATGGATACCAACATCATTTTCATTTATAACTCTTGTATTTTTAATTTGACGAAGAAACGTTATTCTGGATAAAAATCTCTTCTTGGTCTAAGATTTATGATGCAACCATCATGAATCAAATTTTATTAATTTTATACGAGGTATGTAAAAAAATATGAATTTCGAGTAAAGTATCTTTATAGTTCACAACATTTAAATTAGAATGATGTACTTGCACATTAAAACATAATTTTTAATTCTAAACAGTTTTTCGTAATAGCAATTTTCTATATTATGAATTGAAATAGGTATATAAACAAAGTTTTCGTTATGATAATGCTCGCATTTTCAGCTTGTTTCGATATAAAACTAACACTGTCGATAGCGAATAAATCGAACACTATTAAGTTTATCAAAAAAATGTATAGATGCTTTTTTGCTTAGAATAAATGTTTTTACCAGATTTTGCGGTCTAAATATAATAAAAAATTTCCACCCCGAGGTGGGGTGGCAACCACCCCCATAGTAAAAGCGCCTTTCGGTATCATATAGATTTTGATACTTGGACTATCCTCTAGTTATTCTCAAATTTTCAAGCAAATCGATCCATTCTGTAAAAATTGCGAGGTTTTGTCCTATTTTAAGCTTGATTACTTGGACTATAAACAATTTTTGTATTCAATGTCTTCCCCTCTGCACAGATATTTTGTTTTGTTTAAATTAATTGTCAGTCGTTATGCTTTTTGGTATTTCAAATAAATCAATTAAACTTAGTTTATTGTGCATACGTATATTCCATGTATATTTTATATTTGTGTAGTTTTTGGGACATTATTCCTATTTGGGACATTATTTACATATTTGCATATAGGCCTGTTGGTGGTATTAATTCCTCATATTTAAAAATTATGAATACAATACTGGATGACATGTTTGATTTGTACACAACGTGAAATTTGATATGGAGCTAATTTTTTATTTACTTTTTAACGAGTCTTGGCTGCTGCAGTATTTGACTTTTTTTAGGCCCGCTTCCAAAGTAATTGGATTCTCTTGTAAATCTGTCTACCCATGTCTCGAAATCGCCGAGTTTTATGAATGAAATTTCCTCCATTCACGTATTAGGACACAATCCAAAACAAATATTTATTCAAATTCTGAAAATATTTAAGATATCCGGCAAATATCTCGAAATTTTTGTGGGCTAATCATCACTTGACCAGATGCAGGGGTTCGGTGTTTACCTCTCTGGTTAATAGGGCATATAAAACCCTATTGTCGAGAGGCACCCTCGCTTTGGGTGGTCTTTGGCCACTTTGCCAAATACTTGTGAGGATTTGGGTTATTATTCTGATTTTTTTTACTACTACAATGGATTTTTTTATGGTATTACGGAAGAAATTGGGTAAGTCTAATGAATTTTATGGTATAGTTTTGAATAGCCAAACAAGAAGCGTCTTATAAAATGTTTCTCAATAACAATGGGCTATATAGAATGGATATAAACAAACAATAAGTGGGAGTAATATTCGAGTTATTGAACCTATAAGATCAAAGCCGCTTTTATTACAGAATACTTTGATAAAGTACAATATACAATATATGTACTACAAATCATTAAATTTAATTATTTAGTCATTTAAAGAATAGGATAATGCATAATACTCATTTTAAAATATGGAAGAAGCAATACAAAATAATATTAGCAATAAGCAATAGCCATTTTAGCTAGGTATAGAGTATAGAGCAGCGGTTCCCAACCTTTTTTAGCTTGAGGCACACTAACTTAAAAACTCGTTCAGCCACGGCACACTTGGGTGCCGTGGTAATGAGTATAATAATGAGTATAATCATAATGTATTGTTATGTGAATTTCGCGGCACACCTACAGGGACTTCAGGGCACGCCAATGTGCCGCGGCACACTGGTTGGGAACATCTGGTATAGAGCAAATAATCAATAATCATGAACATTTAATAATTGAGAATAATAATATGTATGTATCTAATTGGTACTTTAAACACAATGTTCATTAAATAAAACAGAACATACAAAAAATTTGATCAAATATCCAAAGATAGACACAAGATGTGATAAACAAGAAAAAGAACGTGTGCACTTGCGGAGTGCCAACAGAAATCAATATTTCTGTGAAAGGCAGCACAGCGTTTGTAGGCAAAATGTTTATTGCTAAGTAAAGTATAAAACAAACAATTTCAGGAATGTACAATGATAGCTATTTGTATAACAAGAGAGGAAAGTGCTGCTTTTCCTCCCGAGAATGAAGTTTACTGCCCGACGCGTAGCGGAGGGAGAGATTCGAGGGAGGAAAAGGTACTTTACTCCCATGTTATACATATGATTTTTCCACCTTCCTCAAATATCAAGTAATTTTGTCATTTTTAAATAATTTATTTATTTAACTAACTAATAAAATTTATTAGAGCACTAAAACTAACAAGTAGGTACAGTATAACTGTCAACTGTCAAATATAAGTCAAATTATTAATGTAAACATTGTTAAATTAGAATAACAATTTACTGTTTTTACCATTCTGCAAAATACAGGGTGCTCTACTATAAATAAACGTTGAAATGTATAGATACTTACGTACATACTTAATAGATAATAGAATAATATTGTATAGGTAGTGTGACCAACTAGCCCGAAAAATCCGGGACATGGCCCGAATTACGAAGTGGTGTCCCGGCGTCCCGGACAAGGCTTCCGGGCCATCCGAATTTTCAACGTTTTCGTAAAATTCTATTTTAAAATTTTGAATACGTTATTCTTCTAAGAATTCACATCAAATTGAATTGGTGGGACGAAAAAAAGTCGACAATTTCTAGCGTGTAATACTAATACCACATCGAAAACGTCCACATTTTATATCGTGATATTATAGTTCTACGAAAACTCAAACTCTGGACTTGTCCGTCCCGTTTCTGTATTTTAATTATCGTATTCTGAAAAGACGATTCAAAAACATGGATATTAAATAATGATAGTTATATTTTTATATTAACCTAAGGTTCTATTTACATGGAAATCCAAGATCAGTTAATTTTTTCCTTTTTTGGATCAACAAAAATGTAATTATCATTACAACCCATCCCATCAAAAAAAAATTGTTAACATAAAAATGTTAAATAATCAATAAAATGATGATATTATAGTTGTAAATATATTTAAAAAAAATAGCCCGATTTTCATTGAAAAGTCCCGGATTTTAGGTATATTTTTCAGCCTTGTCCCGAATTCGACTGAATTGGAGTTGGTCAAACTATGTATAGGTCATCATACCATGACGTCACTTTTACTTTTCCTCCCTAGGGATCTCGGGATAATATTAGACTCAAGACACTTGGAATCAGTGGATAGAACGAATAACGAAGAGCGCGGTAACTACGTTAATAGTAGCCAGACGTACTCATGGAAAAATGTAGGGTTTGAGGCCTGACATGGTACATTGGATTTATAGTATGGTGGTAAAACCCACAATTACATAATATGCATCAGTGGTATGGTGGCCAAAAGTGTAGCAAAAAAGTACCATTATCAAATTAAGCAAGGTTCAAAGACTAAAGACTTGCTTGTTTCGGGATCACGGGGGCTATGAGAGGCACACCTACGGCAGCTATGCGGAGGCACTGCTGGATCTCCCTCCTTTACATATAATTATAAGAGGTGAGGCGAGAATGGAATGTTATAGACTGCGAGAAAATCTGAGCAAAGTACCAGTTAATCAGGACATATTAGAATAATAAATGAAACTAATGATGCCGAATGGGTGATGATTTCTGACCATATGACATCCAGATACAAGCCTGAAGTAACTTTTCGAGTGGACATTACCCACGAGTGGAATGGGACAAAGGAAACTCTCGACCCAGACTGCAGGGTTACATCTGGTATACGGACGGGTCTAAAACTGCAGAAGGGTCGGGCGCAGGAATATTCTGTAGTGGTGGAAATTTCAACATTTCTATTCCACTGGAAGAATATACCTCTTTATTTCAGGCAGAGATTTTTGCAATCTTGCAGTGTGCAAGGAGTTGTTTTCTCTTGCACACTGCAAGATTGCAAAAATCTCTGCCTGGGGACCGTTCAAGTATTACGTAACGGGGGTCAAAAATCTTCAAAAATTGCGTTACGTAATAGTTAAACGCCCGTTACAGTGCGTTACGTAAGGGGGGGGGCAAAAATCTTCAAAAATCGCGTTACGTAATACTTGAACGCTCCCCTGAAATAGAGAGGTATATTCTCCCAGTGGAATAGAAATGATGAAATTTCCACCACTACAGAATATTCCTGCGGCGGGCCTTCGAACTACAGCTGGTTAACATATGCACAGATAGCCAAGCAGCCATTGGGCTCTTATAAGCCCTAAGGTGAATTCTAGTGTGGGAATGTCGACAAGAACTTGACAGACTGGCGCAACATAACAGTGTTATACTGGTATGAGTTCCAGAGCTGATGCAAATACCTGGGTCCAGAGCCGGCCGAGGGAGTGTCAAAAAGCACCGTTCGAGAACGTAAAAAAGCCTGGATCCGAAGCCAACAGAACTGACACTGGGAGGGTATACCCGGTCAAACACATGGCAAAATGTATATCAGACGGGTATGTGCTAGTACGGCTAAATTACTGCTAAAAACAAGCAGGAATCAGCTCAGAGTCATAACAGGTTTCCTCACTGGGCATGCGCCAGTTAAGGATCACCTGCATACAATGGGGCTGTTTCATGGAGACTTGAGCTGCAGACTCTGTAACAAAGAACCTGAAACAGTCAACCATAATATCTTACATGACTGCGAAACATTGGATCGAAGGCGGCAAACACTTTTCAGAGACATCGAAGTGACTCAAAATACACATGCACCCCCCATCAGACCTGTATATGCTGGAATAGGGTTCTAGAATTCTGGAATAGGGACTTTCAGGGGAAAATAAGAAGTCCCCTTTCATTTTACATTAATTTATTTTCCTCCAAATGTTTATTACTTGTGAATAAATATTTTTTCTACAAGAGTTTGATTGCATTTCATTATTTTGCGCAAATCCTTTATGAATTTTCAGGTTGCTATCGGTACACGGTACACCGTACATTATAATAGAGCTATCTGCACAAGTAGACCGCATCCTCTCGGTGGTAGACCGCACCGTACCGTACCGGTGGTAGATAGCACCTTTATTTATTCGTCTTTCTTCTTTCTACATGTAATTTGATAAGTTACGTGAAAATAAGGGTATTTTTAAACAAGTTCCTTTTCAGGCTTATGTTTAATTACTTGTTGTTTGTTCTGATCTGACGTCAAAATTCTAAAAATATAATGCCTAATTGCAAATAGTATCATAATTGACATATATAAGGCCACCTATGCAGTATAATAATGGTGCAATAATTAATCTGAGGAACAGATCATGCGCATAAACCACACTGATAGTTTATCAACATATTCACGGATAATAAATTCTAAACACCCCGTAGAATCGGAAAAAGCAATTACCGGGAGGTATATTATACTCTCACAAAGTATTCTGGTGCGTGGTGGTGCGGACCGATAATATGGCCACATCTCCATAACAATGCATTTTACTCATCCCGAATTTCACAGCTCACTTTGATATGATAATGAAAGCTTTTGATCTCATTGCTATGCCGATCCATTCTACTCTATCTGCATTCTATTATGGACCGCTGTTATCACAACCGTTTGATTCCTGATGTTTTATTAATTCCGAATCTGCTTTCTCTCAATTATTTGATACAATATTCAGACAAAAATCGACTGGAATAATACGGAGAGGATCTGTATCTCTGTGAGAGGATATTTATGATTAATGTACATTTAGGCAAAGCCAATATTTATTTATATGCGAATAATACACATACACATGTACATAGGTATTACATTATGTAATAGGTAGGAATAAAGCTGTAAATAAATCTCTATATAGAAGAAGTAATTTAAAAATTTATGTTAGACTAGGGTGACCAAACCTCCCGTAAACACGGGATTGTCCCGTTTTTAAGCTGCAAAATCGTCGATTTTATTTATTTGCCAAAGTGGCGGCTCGTGGTAATTTAAGGAGGGTGTTCAATTAAAGAATGTAATTATACAAACGGTGAATAAGGGCCGCAGGCGAAAAATTTTTGGGGCCTCGCCAAAAGATGTTCTGTAAAATGAAACCTATCTTTGACCCGATTAGTCAGGATGTCACACACTTTTTTTGTTTTGTGCAGAATATGATAGCTACTGAATGATGGCGCTTCCTCGGTGGTGAAGGTGGAGGCAGAAGTTACGAATAATGAAATGGCTTTGTCAAAACTGTTTAAAAATCCTTTTATTTTAACGGCATCGAAAGACCGAGATTGAAATTATAGTTTTATTCTTTGAAAATACTAAACATGGAAAATAAAATAAAGAATGTAGTTTATCACACCCACATAATCACTAAGTTTTTCTATATTGTTCAACTTTAAAGCAACCCCCTCTGTGGCTCAGTGGTAAGAGCGCCTAACCTTTGGATCGAAAGTTCCGAATGGTAGTGAGTTCGAATCTCATCAGGGTCAGGAATTTTTTCATTTATTATAAATTAATAAATGAAAATAGTTTCTGTCCTTGTGGGATCGGTACTCACCAGAGGGACCGCAGACGTTCGGATACAATTAGCGTCTCTTTGCAAAGACAATGACATCGACTTTGCAAAGTAAAAAGACACTTACTCAACACACACACTACACATTTCACCTGAGTTAGTGATAAGTTATACAATTACGTGGCTAAAGTTTCTAGTTAACCAAGGCCAGAATTAGAGAAAAAAAAGGAAAAAAAACTTTAAAACAATGTTTAAACTTTTTGTTTCTTATTGCACATTCTTGTACCAAGTTTATATCCGGCCAAGTTAGTCCATTCTTTTTATAAGAAGTCGATTTTCAAAACTATTTGCATTTTATTTTATAAACTTCACTGAATAAATCTCTACCATCCTAAAAAAAACTACCTACCAATATTGTATTTAATAAATAGTGCAGTCACTGAAGGTGAATATGAGCTATTACCTCCGATTTCGTTGAACCTCCATAGATTTGCACGAAAATTGGTGAGTGGTTAGAGGATATCTCAAGGAACAAAGATGACATGGTGCCAACTTGCGCTTTTACCCTGGGGGTGGATGCCACCCCTCCTCGGGGGTGAAAATTATTTTATAAAAAATAACCCCACAATTCGATAGAGCGACAAATTATAAGCAAAATTTGTTATATAAAGTTATTAAAATAAATCAAAACTTTTTGAGTTATTTAAGATCAAAGATTTTAATTTTTCGTGAGAAAAATGCATGTTTTTAACCGATTTTTCATAAATAACTCAAAAACTATAAGTTTTTACAAAAAAGTTATTATTGTCAAAATTGAGGCTAATAAAAAATCAAATAAATTCCTTACTAGAAAAACCTTTCAATGTTAACTGAAAGTGAGTTATAGGTAATTGAATGTATATTTCTTTCGTCGAGTACCCAAATCTAAGTATTCAAGCTTAAAACCGGGAAAATGATGCATTTTATAACATAAACTTATTAAACATTTGTCAAAGCTCATTGAAATATATATCAAATAAGTGCTCGAACAAGTTGATAGCATTAAATTTTATGCACCAAAAATGTTTCAAAATGTATCTTTTAAAAAATTTTCTAAAAAATGTTATTGTTTTTTTGTAAATAACTCCGTTAAATTTTAAAGTAGCAAGTTCATCTAATAACTGGTTAAAATTTTATTCCAAGAGCTACTAAAAAACGTCAAAATAGTCATTTATACCTCTTACTTTTTTAAAAATAAAAGGTTAAATGGCCCCGGTTATATGGTTCTCGCAGCAAAATTGAAATTTTAAACGTTTCTATCTCGGTTATTTTTTACTCTACGAAAATAGTAAAATGGGTAAAGTATTTGTTACAGAAAAAACTAAAATTTAGCTATTTATCATTTTTTACGTATATTGAGTATTTTTGGAGTTATTATCAAAAGAAAATGAAAAGTACGATAATTCTAAAAATTCTGATTTTTTTAAATTATACCTTTTTTTCAAAAATATGCATTCTAAACCGGTCAAATTTGTTGAAATAATTAACTACGATAACATAAAGAAATTGTTGTGAGGATTACTACAAACTTTAATTTTTGCGGAAATGACGTATGTTTAGTTTTTAACTTTTTCCTAAAAAAATCGAAAGGGTTCTCTTATTTTCATCATAACTTGCTTAATTTTGATGCTATTAACTTCTACTGAAGCTCATTGGATAGGTATTCCGAAGTATTTTGACAAGTGCTTAACAAGTATATTCTATAAAATGCATCGTTATCCCGTTATGTAAGCATGAATACTTAGATTTGAGTACTCGTCGAAAAAAATATACATTCAATTACCCATTTACTCATTTTATTCTTATATATTCAACACTGTAATTATCAATATCTTATTAATGTATTACCGAATTGGGCTTGCCCGTATAAATAAATAAATAAATAACTCACTTTAAAATAACATTAGTTTAGTTCTTTAAACAGGAAGTGTATTAAATTTTTTATTATCTTTAATTTTGGTAATAATAGCTTTTTTACAAAAGCTTATAGTTTTTGAGTAATACGTGAAAAACAGCTTTAAAAATGCATTTTTTTAAGAAAAAATAAAATCTTTGATATTTAATAACTCAAAAAGTATTGATTTATGTTAATAACTTTATATAACAAATTTTGCTTAGAAGTTGCCCCTCTATCGATTTCTGGTATTATTTTTAATAAAAAAATTTCACCCCCGAGAAGGGGTGGCAACCACCCCCAGGGTAAAAGCGCAAGTTAACATCATGTCACCTTTGTTCCTTGAAGTATCTTCTAACTACTTACCAATTTTCATGAAAATCGATGAAGGTTCAACGAAATCGGAGGTGAAAACCTTCAGTGACTCCACTAAAAATCCCACAACAGAAAATGCCAAACTGTGAATCCAAACGCTTCGCCACGGTCGGTCTCTGTGTGCAGTGCACACATCGTCAATGTATTAAGATAGGAGAATCCCTGGTTCACGGATTTAAGAGCTCTCGTTCTTCTATACCTATAGGGTTACTGTATAGTGGCTGGGTTCAATTTGAATTCTGCACTTACCACGTGCATCTAGCGTAGCGGTGTTGTGCAAGCAAATTATGTGATTAATAAATACAGTTATATTTTAATGATACTATGATATTTATGAGATTTAAGAAAAAATATTTTAATGATATTTATGAGATTTTTAAAAATATGTAGTTTAATGAAATTTGATTGGGTGTTCACTGCACAAGTGAACCAATGGAGAAACCGCCCCTGATTTGCCCCATATATGCCCCACATATATGCCCCACATTTAGATTAAATTACATATTCATAGGTAAATTGAAAAAGGTTTATGCCTCAAATTAGCTAAAAAAAGAAGCATGTTTCAAGGATTACGTCTCGATGCAGGCCGCTGAAGAGTATCGCCCCCAAACTCTCTTTGGATGAGTGTCCTTTTTTTTTCACGTTTATGATTTGGTCACCCTGTGTAAATCAAAGACGTATATAATTTAAAATTACTTTCGATTATACACGGTGAGTCAGAACGACGGTATGAACCAAAGTTGTATTTTTTTCTTAATGAAATACCCTATATATTAAATCATTTTTGAATATATTTTTTAAAAATATGAAAAATTTGTATAAAGTCTCATAGGTAGGCCTAAAATTAATAATTTTCGAAATATGTACTGTTATATGTCTATTTGATATGAAAATTAAATTTTGATAATTATAAACAGAATTCAATTTAATATAAAATATTTTCAATTTTCTCAACCACGGGCATATAAATTTAGAACAACCTGTATACAACAAATTGTTATATTTAATTTTAAGAAGTGATTAGAAGAAGCATACGAAACTCGGGACAATGCGCTTAGAATAAACAAAGTGAATGGCGCGTACCATTATCGTTGTTCGCGGAAGGTTCGATCATTAGCCTATGCTAAATAAGACTCAGTTGAAATCGATAATAGGTCATTATCGTTGTTCGCGGAAGGTTCGATCATTAGTCTATGCTAAATAAGACTCAGTTGAAGTAGATAATAGGTCATTAAATTTTGTAAATAGTAGAAAGTAATTTTAGAATGGGAATTAACTATTTTTTTTTGAAATCCATTAAGCATATTTAGAAAGATTAAAAATGGGTTTTGAGGAATACTGCGAATGAGAGTTGGTGGTGGAAGGTTGATTTGTGAATCTGGAAGGGATATTTAGAAAGTAGGGGAATGAATGAAAAATAGAGAGCAGAATGTTTTGAGCTGTCGAGAAGTGAAGTCCAGTAGTAGACGGTAGTGTACGGAGAGTGAGAAAGCCGGTGTAGTTCCGTGAGTGTGGAGATCTATCGTGGAACGAGAGGTAGGCCAGGTTGAGAGTAAAGAACCTCCTTGAGCCAAGAGTGTCCCGGTAGCTGATTGCAGTTTCGAAAAAGGTAGAACACAGCATCACGACAGAAGCAGGAACGAGAGCCATACGAGCTAATCTTCAAAGGAGAACATTACTGAAAGCCAGGACGAGGTTTTGATCGCAGCCAAGGATAGCAGGAAACGGGTCTTGTGTGAAGACATTCTCAGTTCACCAGAAAAAGGTCAGTCTCATTTGTTTGGACATGAATGTATGGGTTTTTCGTATTAAATACCACATTATAAATTGAAGAACATAATCAATAATATCAGAAAAGCTTCATCAAACTTAAATAGAATTGTTGCTAATGAATCCTAATAGTTAAATGTTCATAAAAACTTTCAATTGGAAACCAAAAGGAAATAAGATTCCCATTTGTAAATGTTATGTTTAAGAATAATAAGATCTAGCACATATTAAGCAGTGATTGCCATTTAAATAAAATAAACAATAGATTGATTATAATTGTAACCCATATGTGTGTATTATTTGACTCTTTTCTTTCCTATCCTGATTAGGAGCCATTGAGAAATACTTAGAAGCCACGTAAGTAAGTAATTAATTTTATAATTCGCCCTGAGATTGAAAACATATTGATATGTGATCCGGTTAATTAATTAGATTATTATTGATGCATTGATTAAATTAAATGACATAAGAATATTATCTCATATCAATAATCAAGATCACATCAGTACATTTTTATTGAGAAAAATGGTAATATTTATAGGGCTGTGGATTATGTTTCCAAGGTAATAAAAATTTAAGTAATAGGTCAAAGTTTTTATAATATATTGTCATTTTTAAATAATTTACCTACTATCTTTTACTTATAGCCATAAAATATATAGTGTGATCACTATTTGCAAATACAACATTTTCTCATTTTTTTAAATGGAACACCCTGTATATTAGTATTGCATTTTGTAGTAAATATTACAACCTTTCTTTTGGTATAAGGTGGTATGTACAGGGTTATTCACTATATTTTGACCCACCTGTAAACTGCTTTATTTACAGAATTAGAAAAAACTGTTAAATAAAAAAGTTATTCGAATTTTAAAATATGATTTTTTGACATATATAACATACTAGTGACATCATCCATCTGGGCGTGATGACGTAATCGACTATTTTTTTAATGAGAATAGGGGTCGTGTGCTAGCTCATTTGAAAGGTAATTAAATTCTCTATTCAGTAATATAAACTTTAAGATAATTATTTATACAGGGTATCCAAACAAATTTTTCTTTAATTAAATTAATTGACACAAAAAGAAGAATGTATGTAATTTATTTTATTTAAAATAAATTCTACTGCTGTCAGAAAACAGAAATAAATGTTTATTGAACAAATAAACATTACTTTTCACTTAAATTTAATGTTCAAACTGCCAAGAGGCAGATGGGTGGCAGCTTGAACATTGAATTTAAGTGAAAAGTAATGTTTATCTGTTTTTAAATTACATACATTCTTCTTTTTGTGTCAATTAATTTAATTAAAAAATTTTTTTTGGACACCCTGTATAAGTAATCATGTTACTGTTTATACTACTGAATAGGGAATTAAATAACCTTTCAAATGAGCTGGCACTAGATCCCCATTCCCATTTAAAAAAATAGGCGATTACGTCATCACGCCCAAATTGATGACGTCACTAGTACGATACCTATATATGTCAAAAAATCATAATTTAAAAATCGAATAACTTTTGTATTTAACATTTTTTTCTAATTCTGTAAATAAATTTACAGGTGGGTCAAAATATAGTGAATAACACTATACATAGCATGTTTGGTTTTGTAAATATTGAAAAAAGAACTATAGAATTTACGTGGATATTTTATTTCCGCGATAATTTTAATTAAATTTTTTTGCAAAAGAAAATTATAATCTGATTTTAGAAACATACACTAAAATAAAACGACTGCAAGCGCAACTTGCATACGTTTGAATTGAAATTGAAATTGAATTTAATAACTTTAAAATTATGTTACAAACAATACCATACTAATAAGTAATTAATATGGATAAATTAATTATTAAATTAAACAACTAATTTTAAAATCTACTTGTACCCAATCTTTCTTGTACCCAATCATCTTTTTAGTTGTATCTAACTTTCTTGTACCCAATTTTGTTAGTTAAAAATAGTAAATAGTATTTACGAGTAAGATCAGTTAATAACTTTTTAATTTACCTACATACATCTTGAAAACGTATATAAGGTATACTTATGCTTTGAAACAAATGAACGTTATAGAAGTATATTATGAAGTAAATAGTATATGTATCTATGTAGTCGTGTCATAAACGCTGGTAATAATTTCTTATGGTTTCCCCAAAACAAATGACATATCCACCAATTGTTCGGTTGAAAAATTTAAATTTAAAATATAAAAAATTGTTATAAAAATTTCAACTACAAAAGTATTACCAGCTTTTGTGACACCAGTTAATACTATTTATATTAATAAATAATTTGGCTAATACATTTAACATTCATTTGTTTCAAAGCATACTTTATAATTATGTTCTCACATGTGTAAATTTATAAGGTAAATTAAAAGTTTATCTGATCTTACTCGTAAATACAATATGACTCACAATTAATTTGGTACAGGAAAGTTGCTGTGGTAGAAAAAAAAATTACTAGGGTAGATTTCAAATTTGGTTGTTTATTTAATTTAGTAACTAATTTATGCATTCATTAGTATGGTAAAATAGTTTTTGTAAAATAATTGAAAGTTATTAAATTCAATTGAATTGTACTAGCGTAAGATTTATTTTAATCTTTAATTACGTTTTTATTTTTATATTTAATATTTTAATGTATGTTTCTAAAACCAGATTATAATTCTTTTTTTTTCCAAAAAAAATTTTTAATAAAAAGTCCGCAAAAACGTAAAATCTATAGTTTTTTATTATCTAGTAAAATCTACTTCGTTATCTACAAAACGAAACATGCTGGCATATGCTAGGTACATATAACCTTATAATATAGTCGGTTCGCTAAACTCAGACATAACTGGCTAGTGATTTTAGTAAGTAATTTTGCCAATTTGGTAAAATTAGCAAAAAAATTATTACTTAGTTAGATAATAATAATTACTAAATAGTAATTTTGCCAATTTTGGCAAAATTGGCCAAAAACAAAAAATGCCCAAATTACCGACTAAAACTAGCCAGTTTTGTCTAAAATCACTAGCCAGTTGTGTCTGAGTTTAGCGAACCGACTATACCAAAAGAAATATTGCAGTATTTACTACAAAATGCAATACTAATATACAGGGTGTCCCATTTAGAAGAATGAGAAAATTTTGTATTTCCAAATATGTAGTTATATTTTGATATTTTATTTGACGTACAAGTAATTTACACGATCAAAGTAGCTTCCAAGTAGCGCGCGCAGCGTTTGAGTTGACTTGGATGAAGCACACTTGGATACAACTTGGATCGTGCCAACCCGCTTAAAGAATAAGAAGAAGAAGACGATTATAAAAGTTTAAAGGGTAAACACATTCAAAATTTTTTTTTAGAATTTTTGAAAAACGATTTTTTACATTTACCAATACGAAAATGGATTATTCTTATTATAGTTATTATAATCAATTGTAGCTTAGTATCATAATGTAATAATATCTATGTTTCAAAACTATTTTGAATTAGAACGCCAAATTTTTTTTCGCTAATTTGAAACATTTTTTTTCTTCGCCAAAACTATTTTTTATGCAAGTATATTAAGCAGACCAAATCGTTGACACATGCTCTTTTTAGCTAATTTGAGACATAAACCTTTTTCAATTTACCTTTGAATATATAATTTAAATTAAAATGTGGGGCAAGATAATAAATAAAAACAATGATTTTGCAGATTACAAAACGTGACAATCCCGTTTTTATGGGAAGTTTGGTCACCCTAAAGTACATGTATGATCAAAATGATCACAAAAAATCAATACTCTAAATTAAAACCCCAAATTTTTTTCGCTAATTTGAATCATTCTTTTTGTTCTAAAAAATGTGTTTCCTAGTAGTTATTTACTAGTAAATTCCCTCTTAATGCCACATTATACATATACAGTTGCCCTCTTTATCGTCGACGGTGGTCCCGAATCTGTAAAAGATTATCAGCCGGTTAAAGAAATACAACAATCATCCCAGGGCAAGCGTGTGTTAGTAGCATTGAAAGCTTATCAACTGCCTCCAGCATCGAGCATTGTTCAATTGACGCCTGTCAAATGGTTACTGAATAAGATGTGTACCCACAAATTACATAGAGCCTTTCCACATGCCTATTAAGACCATTATGAACGTTTCGCTTAAGCTCTATAGAGCTTGAGTTTGATACAAATAAGTTGTGTAACCTCGGTGTAGAGGGATTTGCTTGCATTTTTCGGATGCCACTTTTTACACGATTAGTTTTATGGTTGAGTAAAAATGTATCAGCTAGCATTATTGTAATTATTATGTGGATATGGGATGTAACCATAATTATTGGTGTAATGAAGATTACATTTTTAAATTAGCTAATGTTTTCGCTTCGGAAATTGTTTTCAAAAAAGAAAAAATCATTTTATTCTAAACAAGCTGAAAATGCGAGCATTATCATAACGAAAACTTTGTTTATTTACGTATTTTAATTCATAATATGGAAAATTGCTATTATGAAAAGTAGTTTAGAATTAATAATTATGTTTTAATGTGCAATTATATCATTCTAATTTAAATGTTATGAACTATAAAGGTAGTTTACTCTTGATCGAAATTCATATTTTTTATATACCTCGTATAAAATTAATAAAATTTTATATATGATGGTTGCATCATAAATCTTAGAACATGAAGAGCTTTTTATGAATAATAACTTTTCTTCGTCAAATTAAAAATAAAAGAGTTATAAATGAAAATGTTGTTGGTATCCATAATTTGAGAAAAATCTTCAAATATTTTTTTCCATTAGAAGAATGTAATTGCACACATCAGACCATAATTTTTTATACCAAACAATATTATTTCATATACTGTCGGTTCGCTAAACTCAGACACAAATGGCTAGTGATTTTAGTCAATAATTTTGGCAATTAAGCAAAAAAAATGATTACTAATTAGTTAATAATTACTAAATAATTAGTAATTCTGCCACTTTTGGCAAAATTCGCAAAAAACAAAAAAATTACCTACTAAAATCACTAGCCAGTTGTGTCGAGTTTAGCGAACCGACTATATTTTAATTTCATAGCAACTGGAACAGTCCATTTATCATAAAGGGGAGGCCGTATACTCGTATAAACCTTTTTAAAGCTGTTAATAAATTATTGCTTTTAAAATATACTCAAATTGTATTTTTGAACATCCTATTTATTTTATATAATAATTAAATTCACTATCAAATGTCATTGATGTTTTATTAATACTTAATTTAAAATTTAGCTAGCCTACTTAATAGCAACGATTTCAGCTGGACGTGTAGTATGTCGGAAGAAAATAAAACGATTGTGACGTCACATTTTAGACTTTGAGGTCGATTATCTCGAAGACGGTTAGAAATATCGAAATGCCGTTTTCAGATTTGGATTCAGAAGAAAAAACTACATAAGAATCCATCGATAAATCTGATCTGAGTATTGCAGGAGCGGCAACGCAATAACACACACACTATTGCGAATTTATAAACGAAATGTTTTCGTTGAAAATTCTGCTAATATTTTATAACCCTTTTTGTGCTATGTATTTTATATGTATTTCAAACAATGAAATTTTGGTCTCCATCTTATGGACTATAGCAATTATGTGGTTGAACAAATTGTCTGAAAATGATGTTATTGTCCTAGGAGTATCAATTCTTACTCTTTTTGTGTGTTATTTTGTTAATATGTTTGTATAATCTGTATCGTAGATGTGATTGTTGGAAAAATTGAATTCTTAATTTTGTTCATTGTTGTGTTGTATGTTGCTTAAGTATTTTCGATGAGATATTCAATGGTTTGTTCTTCATCTTCCTTTGTTCCGCTATTGGTAGTATGTTCTTCTTTTTGACTTCTTCCTTTAGTATTGGGTATTGGCAACCAAAGCCTACTGCGTTCTGCTGATGGATTTGCTACACCTTTTTCTTCGTTAAGTAGGATGAGGACTGCTTCTTTAACTTTTCTTTTTTTCATGTCTGTTTCTTTCATGATTATTGATGCATCTTTCCATTGTACTCTGTACTCGTTGTCCCAGACGTTTGACTTCGAGAGCAAATTAGAGATCTGTATGTATATCATAAGTAGAATGTCTTCAACAGATCACCATTGACAATTTGATAGATACTTAGATGAGCGAATAAAGATCTACTGGTCAAAGCGTTTATTTTTTCAACTTCTACTTTCTTTTTATTTATTTTCTCACCTTTTTTTCTGTATAAACAAAAAATGTATGTATGTAGTAAGTTGTGCCGCTACTGCTTTTCCATTGCTATTTAGTGTTTTGAGCCTAATCGTTCGGGATCGGAGTTGTCAGCTTGCTTAAAATAAGTTTAGAAACGTGTCTGTCCTGTCTATCCATCAAGTGACACAAAATGTATGTTCGTAGGATAATAATATGCCACTATCTGCTTACAACTTGAAAGGGTTTTATAAACAAGTAAAAATCATATTTTGTACGTAGAGAGGCAGTTAGATTTGTTTTGAGGTTAAATTTTTTTTTGTATTTTAGTTAGTTGGTAACATTCTTATTCTTCTTAATTGTGAAGTATGCACCAATTATTCGTTATGCTAATACAGCTAATAAAAAACTATGCTCCGTTTGAAAATTATTGATAGCACAATTTTTACGATGCAGGTCATTTTTTGTATTGTATGTTCTTGAAGCTTATGACTTCGAGTACAATGCAACATACAATAGAAATGACCCGAGTCATAAAAACTGTGCTATCAATAATTTTTAAACGAATTATAACAAGGCCTATTAGTCATACTCCGCCATTAGATAAGTTAGAAAATTGATATTGGATCAGAAGTAATGCACAAAAAGATAGTAGGAACCTGTTTAACAACAAGAAGAAATTAATCCGAAGAAGGCTCAGAGTTATGATTTAATTATTTTTCTTCTTCTCCTCCTTTTGGTAAAGATATGACTGTCTGTTTTTTCAATGTGCCTCTAGTGAATTGTCGTTCCGTCGTTTTCGTGGTCTTCCCACTGAGCGTCTTCCTATCGAGGGACCATCTCTTGCCGTCCTTGTCCTTGTCCTTACTACCCTACTTTCATTCAGTTTATGTGTTCACTCCATTCTACTCTTCTGTTTCTTCTTCTTCTTCTTCTTGACTGGCTTTACAACTCGGGGTGAGTCTTCGCCGCATCCACTATGGCCCTCCATCGTCTGCGATCTTGCGCTTCGATTTGCCATTGTTGTACCCCAATCCTAGATAGATCGGTTTCAACATCGTCCTTCCATCTTTTTCTGGGACGGCCCACTGATCTTCTACCGTCTGGTCTCTCGAAGAACACTGTCTTTAGCACTCTGTCTTCCTCTGATCTTACTACATGACCTGCCCATCCTATCCGATTAGCTTTTATATGTCTGACGATGTTTTCAGTACCATATAGAGTCACCAATTCAGCATTGCGGCGCCTTCTCCACTCTCCTGTCAATTCATCTCTTTGAGGACCAAATATCATTCTGAGGACTTTCCTTTCAAATATCAGCAATTTATTTATTTCTCGCTGATGTAGAGTCCATGTTTCACTCCCATATGTGACAACTGGGCGAATAATTGACATGTACAGTCTTAATTTAGATTGTCTTTTCAGCAGCTTAGATCTTAATAATGATGATAGGGAGTATAATGCTCTATTTCCCGCAGCTATTCTTGCTGAGACCTCTTTTTCTATGTGATTGTCCTGTGTGATTACTGCTCCCAGATATTTAAACTCTTTTACTACTTCAAAGTTGTGGTCATTAATAGTTACGTTCTGCCTAACTTCTTGGATTTTTGGTCACCAGCATATATTTCGTCTTCTCTTCATTTATTCGAAGGCCCAGGTTACCTGTTTCCTCCTCGAGCTGTGAAAACACCTCTCTTATGTCTCTTGTAGAATGAGCGACTGCATCTAGATCATCGGCAAAGGCCAACAATAGTTTTGATCCTCGATTTGCAAATCCCCCTGTTAGTTCAGACGATATTTTACTTATTGCGTATTCTAAAGCCAAATTGAATAGCAATGGTGATAAAGGGTCTCCTTGTCTAAGCCCTGATGTTATACTAAATGGCATCGATGTTCTGTTTCCTATCTTTACCTGTGCATATGAGTCTGCCACGCACATTTGAGTGAGCTGCACTAATTTTCTTGGTATTCCCATTTCTAGCATTGCTAGCCATAGTCTGCTTCTTTTTATCGAGTCATATGCTTGCTGGAAATCTACGAAGATTTGGTGTACATCTCGGTTGAATTCCCAGTTTTTTTCTAATATTTGTCGGATGGTAAATATTTGATCTATTGTTGACATTCCACTTCGAAAGCCGCATTGGTAGTCGCCTAGAATATCTTCCGAATACGGAGTGAGTTCTTCTGTTTCTTACCCAATTATTAATGTTCTCCATCTTGCATCTCCGTTATCTGTACTTCTAGCGTTGTCCCATAGTGTCTTACCATCGATTTTTCGAAGGGTTTATTGCATCTCTGCTGTTTTTACAGTTTTTATCATCAACCTGCTTCTTTTAATATCAAAGCTGTTGGAACGATTTCTTTATGATACTGTCCACGGATATTATACGAATAAACATTATTAGTACTATAAATATTTCTTTAAAAATTTTGGAGATTTTTCTTTAAAAATCTTGCTTATTTCTATGTCCTTTAATTTTTTCCATCGCGTTTACTTGTCTTATCTACGTCATATTCTTTTTCTTTTGTAATGTTTTTGTGCTAAATGTTTAATCGTCAATACATGGTCTTGTATATTATGATTCTTCCACTTCTAAAAATCTGCTTCGTGATTCATGAAGTGATTGATAAAATCTGCCCAAATTAATGATCACAACTTCGAAGTAGTAAAACAGTTCAAATATCTGGGACAATAATCACAGATGACAACTACATGGAAAAAGAGGTCTCAGCAAGGATAGCTGCGTAGAATGGAGCATTATACTCTCTATCATCATTATTAAGATCTAAGCTGTTCAAAAGACAATCCGAATGATCACAGAATTCCTTCACAGAATTATTAACGGAGAACAAGTTCCGAAAAGCTGGAAAGAGGGCTGGATCTCTTCAATACACAAAAAGGGAAGTAAAAGTGATGTCAACAATTATAGGGGAATAACTGTAACAAGCACAATGAGCCGTTTATATGGCAGAATACTGAAAACCATTATTTGCGAAAAATATCAACCCTATGAATCCGAAGAACAGTGTGGCTTCAGGGCCGGCCGATCTACGATTGATAATATATTCTGTCTAACACAGGTTATGGAAAAAAGACTAGAACGTGGACAAGACACACATATACTTTTTGTCGACCTAACGAAAGCATATGACAAAGTGCCCGTGAAAAAAATTGTGGGAGGTTTTGGACAATACACACATATCTGCAACTGCCATCAAAGCCATACAATGCCTCTATAAAGATTCTATGTCAAGGGTAAAGAGAGGTAACCATCTGTCATCTAGCTTCCAAGTAACAAAAGGCCTTAAACAAGGGTGCTGCTTATCTCCCATTCTTTTGAATATATATACCCACGGTGCTCTCAGACTTTGGAAGCAGAAATGCAGTGGTATGGGTATACCAAACGGAGACATAACATTATACACTTTGTACTACGCAGACGACCAGGTGGTAGTTGCCCAAGATAAGGAAGACTTAGAATATATGACCAGAAAATTGATGGAAGAATACAGGAAATGGGGTTTAGAGGTAAACATAAGGAAAACACAATATCTACGCATCGGTAACCAAATACAACAGGAGGACCTAGATCTTGACGGAAGTGACTACATCAGGGGTTGTACAGAGTATATATATATATCTAGGGATTAAATTAACAAATAGTGGAAGAACGGAACCCAGTATAGATGATAGAGTGACGAAGGCTAGAAAGGTTACTAGAGCCCTAAACCCTGTCTTATGGCAACATAACATAAATTTAAATACAAAAATGAGGATGTACGACGCTATTCTGAAACCAATTTTAACGTATGGCTCCGAAGTGTGGCAAATGACAAAAAAATCCGAAAATAAGCTGCTTACCACTGAAATGGATTTTTTTAGAAGATCTTCCAGAATATCGAGATGGGACCATGTTCGAAATGAACAGATCAGAGAAAAAGTAGGTAAGCAGAAAACAATAGTGGACGAGGTACAACGAAACCAACTTACTTGGTATGGACACGTCCAACGAATGGGAGATGAAAGATTACCAAAAATTACAATGAGATGGATACCGCCAGAAAAACAGAAAAGAGGAAGGCCACCGACCTCCTGGAAACAAGGAATTACAAAAGCTATGTCAGAAAGAAATCTTCAAGAAAATGACTGGCTAGATCGACAGGCTTGGCGATTGGTTACCGGAAGGGGTAGAACGCTATAGAACCGGTTATATATATACATGTCAATTATTCGCCCAGTTATACACATGGAAGTAAAGGTGAAGTGAATAAATAAGCTGCTGGTATTTAAAAGGAAGGTTCTCAGAATATTTGGATCTCAAATAGATGAATTGACAAAGGAGTGGAGAAGGCGTCGCAATTGGTGACTGTATGGTACTGAAAACATCGTCAGACATATAAAGCCTAACCGGATGAGATGGGCAGGTCATGTGGTAAGATCAGAGGAAGACAGAGTGTTAAAGACAATCTTTTTAGAGAGACCAGACGGCAGAAGATTAGAAAGCCGCCTCAGGAAAAGCTGGAAGGATGATGTTGAAGCCGATTTTTCTAGGATTGGAGTACGACAATGGGAAATTGAAGCGCAAGATCGTAGTAGATGAAGGGTTATAGTGGATGTGGCGAAAACTCACCCCGAATTACAAAGAAAAAGACTGACTCCTCCTCCTCAAAAAGAAGAAGAAGAAGTAAATTCTGCCTGGTGTTTACTGTTTTTGCCTCTTATTCCTTGTTTTATTCTTTCTTTCAACTTATTTTTGTTAGTTTTTTGTTTCTAGTCTCGTTTATAAACATTTAAAATGAAACTAATGACAAGAATATCATAAAAAGAAATGTTAACGAAAGAGTACTTAAAAAATAGTTTTTCTCAATCAATCACGTGCTTTTAGCGTGAATAACTATAAAAACCGTATCATAGGTTGCGTTCCATTCATTTCTTTTTTACAAAAATAAATCAAAACCGTTATGATTTTATACAGGGCGCGCTTGGAATAATATTTTCTTTAAAAAGTCTATCGGCGAAGTGGATATATATTTTGATAGCCGAACAAGTGTGATGAAAATATGAGAAAAGGAAGCTGTTTTTGTATCGGAGGATGAGGATGAGGAGGAGGAGGTTGCTTGTGACGGTAGCGGAAGCTCATGTTTTGTTTTCCTTTGCAATATTTCTGCCGGGATATTGCTTTTAAAGTTCGGCCGATTTTACGTGAAATTTTTGCATAGCCATTTGTATGTTTTTGTTTAAAATGATGTTTCCTTTGAAGATAAAAGACACGGATATTTAAAGGGGAACAAATCACAGCACAAAGAGTCAGAATACGAAAAATTGAATGAACAATTAGATGTGATTTAAAAGATTTCTAAAAGTGAGCTTTTTACAACATAAATCCATTTCAATAAGAAAATATTGAAAAAGACAAAAATTGTGACGTTTCAAAGTCAGAATAAAAATCAGGATCAAAAAAATCAGGATCAGGAGAACAAAAGAGGATTATCCACCATAACAAGTGATTGATTTTGTTTATTATAGTAAAGATCAAAAAACGGGCAACAGGACCTGGAGACATCCTAATTGAGTTGGTAAAGTACGGACCAAAAATATTACATGAGATGTTGGTTCAACTATAAAATAAATGCTTAAAAGGACAAAATATCCCTGATGATTGGAATGTTGGAGACATCAGCTCAATATACAAGAAAGGGGATAAACACATGTATGCTCTAATCATAGGGGAATCACTGTTTCCAGCTTAGTGGGGAGGTTGTACGGTCGAATAATAAAAGAAAGAATAGAATCAGGAATCAGAATACGAAAACAGAATAGGAAAATCGTGCATTGATAATATAGTCGTTCAGCAGCTGGTAATAGATAATCGGAAGGCAAAGAATCTATCTACCCACCTATTGTTTGTAGCTTTAGAGAAGGCATACGATACGGTACCTTTGAAAAAACTGTTTCAAACATTTACAAAAGCAAATTTCAGTAGAGTATGTGGATGCTATGTGGATGCAATATGCAATGTTTAGAAAACTAAAGAAAGAATATGAAAAATGGGTCTTCAATATGAATAGCCCAAAGAGTATCTTAAAATAGGGGATGATGAAGAAGATCCAGAGTTAGAAATTGGAACCACAAATACATGTAAAGAATATAAATATCTCGGATCTATAATATCTAAAGAAGCCACTATCAAAAAAGACATCGAAAACAGAACGCAGCAGGGCAAAAAGCGGTAAACATTCTAAGCTCTCTACTACGGTCTAAAGATGTAAGACAAAAAACGGAATTGACAATCTATCGAACCTTGATAAAGCCTATTATGACTTATGGAGCAGAAGTTTGGCCGATCACGAAAAAAGATAGAAAAGGAATAGAAGTACATAGTAAAAATGGATTAGCTAAGGAGAGCGTTTGGCAAAAAAATCATATCAGCTAATAATCATATCTTCTAATATCAATGAAGATATTAGAAGAACGACAAAAGATACTATATATTCCAGTGTAGATAGAATTGAAACGAGACAACTAGTGTGGTATAGTCACGTGAAACGAATGAATGGCCAAAGATGGCCAAAGAAAGCTGTAAATTACGTACCACAACAAAGAAGAAAAAGGGGAAGGCCTTCAGTTGCCTGTAAAGAAAATATACGGCACATAATGGAAGATAGAGCCATCAAAGAAGACGAATGGATGGACAGAAAACGATGGCGGTCGAAATGCGAGAAGCGACAAAGGCTGTAGGAACCTCGCTAATATATAGATATGTAGATACCTACATTATGGCGTAAGTTTTAATAGAGACAATGAAGTTTATTGTATGATTTAAGTGACAATTAACCAATTCTTTCCAATTTATTTGAGAGGATTTTAAAGAGGGAGATTAATGACTATTTTGAATCTATTTGCAGTAGCTCAATTTGGCTTCAGGAAAAACAAGACAATAACACTTGCTATATCGGTCATTTTACAAGCCGTCTTTTTGAAGGATTTGAAAATATTCTTGATACCCTTTTCTCATTACTTGACCTTACTAAAGATTTTGATCGTGTCACTCGTAACAGGTATTTTAAAACACTGTATGCCAATAATTTTATCCTATGTCTATTCGATTAATTGAGTCTTATCTACCAGATAGATTTCACATGTGTTCTTTAACCAGCTTAAATCTAATAAAATACCTTTGAAGAATGGAGTGCCTCAAGGGTCAGTCCTGGGCTCAATATTATTTCTCCTTTATATTAATGACTTGGGATTTTCACAGGAGTTTCCAGTAATCACTCTATTTGCTGATGGAAAATCAGAAAAACAACTAGATTAATGAATTGAGTGAAGGACACGACATTGTAAGATTTGTTAAAAGTCAACGACTGTCATAGCTGGGAAATGTCCAGAGACAAGAAGATACAATATCAACAAAGAAAATAGTATATACTGTTGTAGAATCGTTTTTTGGAAAAATTCAGAAAATAAATTTATATCAGGGACCATAAGATCGTAGATTTTCTTCACCCTGTATATGACCAAAAATTGTATAGAGTATAGAGTATAATTTAGTTAATAAACAGTGCTTTTTCGGGAAAGGTGAAATCGTTAATGTGGTTTTCGTTAATGGGTTTTTTGAAAGGATTTACAGAAAATTTTTCGAAAATATTGGAAAGTGCATTTGTGGTTTTTGTTAATGGGTTTTTTGAAAGGATTTACAGACAATGGTTCGAAAATATTGGAAAGTGCATGTTATTTCGTTTTGTGAACATCAATAGGATTTTTGTAAATAATTCGTAGAAGCTTTAACCGATAAACAAATTTTATTGAGTTTAGAACGTAAGGCCTTTTGTTTAGTTTTTTGAAAAAAACGATAGTAATTTGATGTCTCTTAGAATTTCAACAAAATGGAAAGTTGAATACAAATTAAGTTGGATTTTTTAGTATGAATGTTTTGGGTAGAGAGTTTGTTTTTAATTGGTAGAGATAGATCGATGGAGGGGATGAGAATGTGGAGTCAGAATTTCAGAGAGAAAAGATATACACTGTGTGATGAATATCGGGAGAGAGCAGTCCAGTTTTTGAAAAGTGAGAAGTCAGTGTAAAGTGGTGAAATCGGCCTTTGCGAGCAGAATCAAGTTGAAACGAAATTGTTGACCGGTTGAGAAGTAAAAGTTTCCTGTGTCCGAGGAAGATTCCTTTGTTCAGTCTAGAACGAGTAGCTGATTGGTATCTATTTGCACAAGATATCGAGCAAGGAGAAAACTGAGTGGAGAATTCGAGCGAGTCCTGGTTTTGTTTGTTTTTGAAGCAGTTTGGACGAGAGGGACCTTTTCGCAACATCATAAGAGTACGTGTGGGAGAATCAAGGACAACGCAATCTGGGAAAAGAAGCAGTAAAGAAACAAAAAGGTTAGTCAAATCATTTGTCGAAACGGAGAGAGCATGTTTATATACACACCATATAATATGCTTATTTTTTGTGTATTGAACAGTTCTATAACTCAGTTAGTCATTCCAACTTTAAGTAATCAATTCAATAGGAGAAAAGTAAATTTTATTAAATTTAGTATGAATAAACAATAATTTATTTAAATAATTTTTTTGCTCAAACAAGGAGACATCAGAATTAAAGCTTGATTTATTAAGTAAGAAATTGTTGCTACAAATTTAGATTCTAGTATTTTTTTCAAATCTTATTTATACGGCCTATTGGATAAATAAATAATAGATTACATTTATATGATATTGAATGTATTTAATTTCCCTGTTTTATCCTGGAAGGAGTAAGCAACTAGAGATACTAGAAGCCACAAATCAAAGGTATTGCATCGAATACAAAATTAGCCCTGAGAATAAAGTTTATTAGAAAATTTAATTTGAATTTGGTTTTGTGTTTTACATAGGCAGAAATTAAAATAATTGAGTAATTAATTAAATTAAGAATTTGCTAATCAATCTAATAAAAGAGATAAAGTAGAGCATAACAATACATATACTCGTAGGTGTCATATACATATACAACTTAAGTCGATAGGAAAACGAAAAAAGGAATACCTAAGACCTAAAACGAGATGGTTGAATGACGTGGAAGATGACCTGAAAACTATGAATGTAAGACAATGGAGGAAAAGTGCACAAGAGAGGTCTAAATGGAAGGATATAGACAGACAGGCAAAGACCCATCCTCGACAATGATGCAAAAAGAAAAAAATTAGACCAATATTTTCGGAATATTAAAAAATACGTAGGTTGAAAAAAGAGAATGCTTAAATATTTTCAATAATTTATTAAAGTCGGTTCAACGGGGATATTGATCCCCAAATGAGATTTTTCGTGTTTTTCGCCGATAATAACAATATTTGAGGACGATTATTTTTTTAATCTAAGTCTTAACAAGCAGTCATCAAACACCACAGGACACCCATTATATATATTTACACAGAACCTGGTACAATACCCTAATGTTCAAAATATTAGGATATATATAAATAAATATGGTTAACCTCTACGACTGTTTGTTTTCTTATTAAACAAAGTACGGGAGACGGGAGACGTACCTCCAGCTATTTAAAATGGTGTATTTTATGGGACAGGAAAATTGGGAGGTTCGGAAACGCATCTTTTCAAACCAGCGGCGCCGAATGTCTAAGGATAATAATTACTTTTATATTTAGAAGACGAACATTTTAGCAAATTTTATTTTCTGAAGGTTAGTAAGAAATCACCTCTTTTTATACTATACATACTGGTTGTACAAATCCTGATTTTCGATTTTTTTACAATATCTACCCCAACCTTGTGTACCAACCTAGGATTCTACTGGATATAGGTCTAAATCTTATAAATTCAATACAATAATTCAAATATTTAAAATAGGCTTTTATTTACAATAGTATTTTAGTAAGATAAGAGAAACAATGTGTGTTTT
Organism: Diabrotica virgifera virgifera; assembly: GCF_917563875.1. NCBI lineage: Eukaryota > Metazoa > Arthropoda > Insecta > Coleoptera > Chrysomelidae > Diabrotica > Diabrotica virgifera. Next base: position 9,966,635 of record NC_065447.1, read on the forward strand.
AGAGGTGATGGATTCAAATCTAACTTAAATGAAGTCTCCTTTTCCGGATATTAAATACATCAATGACACTTTCAATAACGACTAGGACTTTCCTTTCAATGGCTAAAAGCCCCAATGCAGGCATTCTTTCATGGCCGCTAACATTTCTGGTGTAGGTTTTTAATCTTCTCAGGCATGAAAAGGTTCTCACACCCAGCTGAGTTTAGTGGTATCGTGGAAAATAGCCTGAATATTTCAAACGTCATGGGCAATACATTTTTTAGAGGCTTTTCCACAAAAACTGACGATTTTTCTTCAACTGTTTTGTTTCTCATTTCTCTCATGTTACGAAAAATTTTCATTTTGCAGAAAAGTAAGTCCTCATCCAAAGAGTAGTATTTTGAAACAAACTTGATGCTTTCCTCCACTACTTCATATCTTCCTAACAATTGGCTCAGGTGGTTAAGTACATCCAAATTGTTTTCCTGCAGCCTATTTTCAATTTCTTGTTCCAAAGTGTCAAGGAGTGGGAAAAAACGGTAGCATTTAGGTGCTATTTAACCATTTCAAATGGAGCTTTAGAGCCTCTGTCAAGTATAGCTGGGATTTTTCCTTTCCTTAGGAGCTCCGCTCAACTCCGCTGGACGAAACCCACATTTTTCAGTAATTTTAGAGCAGTAATGAAACAGCTTGTCGAAGTATTGGTCTGTCCTAAAACTTTGTAGTATCTCAATTGTGCTGTTTGATTTTTATACATAATTTATTTATAAAATTTAGTTTTATGGGTCAATCTTTGGGGTGGCAAAATAGGAGGGTACAAAACTTTGAGGTGGCAGCTGCCACCCCTGAATTACGCCTATGCTTATTAAGAACAAGATCCATAGACCAGGTAACGGCCCATAAATACCTAGGTCAAGAGATTCGCATAGGAAAAGATAATCGTCCGACATACCAATATGTCTTAAAAGAAAAACCTTTAATCTGTTTTGCCAGTGTTGACTTACGGAGCGGCAACGTTGACCATGACAAGGAGAACAGTGCGAAAAATCCGTGTGGCTCAAAGAGTGATGGAGCGTGCGTATGTTGGGCGTTTCACTGCGGAACAAGATCCCAAACTGCCAGCTACGACGAAGATCAGAAGTAACTGATACTATGGAAGTACACAATAGCAACTCTGAAGTGGAACTGGATAGGTCACGTGGCTCGAATGAGAGATAACAGATGGACAAAGCAAATACTGGAATAGAGACCAAGAGATGGTGCCCACCGAAGCAGATCTCGTCCACCAACACGTTGGACTGAAGATCTAAAACGTTGTCATAGGAATAAGATGCAAGAGGCATAAGATGGAAACAGATGGAAAATTATGAGGGAGCTCATGTCCAGCAATGGACAAGCGAAGATTAAATAATGATGATGATCAGTAAGACAAAACAGAGTATCGAAAATATTGATCTAAAGCTATAGTTCCTACCAAAAGTACAAAAGTAACTTGGAGTGGGTTCAATACTTTCAATATCATTTAAATCATATAGTAATTAAGGGTGAACTACCCTTGTGATGGGGTTGGATATCAGGAATACACTAAATACTCATCTAACCCCATCACGAGGGTAGTTTACCCTTAATTACTATACAATAACTCTTTTGCATCTGCTGCACCTTTGCATATACCGGCAAGGCAATGCCAGATGCATAGGAAAAACTGAAGTTGGTTTTAATTGGTAGGCCTTCCCAGGTATCTTTAACAGATTTTCGATAAAATAATATAGACGAGCATTACAGTACAGGCATCATCATCATTGGCTCTACAACCCATGGTGGGTCTTGGTCTTGGCCTGTTCCAGAATCAGCTTCCATTCCTTCCTGTCCTTCGCCTTAGTTTTCCAATTTCGCACTCCTAACACTCGCAAGTCGTCTTCCACCTGGTCCCTAAATCGTGCTCTGGGCCTGCCTCTACTCCTAACTTCATCCGGTCTCTGGCTATGAATGTGTTTCGACGGTTCCGCCTCATTCATTCTCTCTAGGTGGCCTAGCCACCACAGTCTGTTTATTTTGATAGATTTACCAATGTTAGGCTCACTATAAAGGTGGTAAAGCTCAAAATTGTAGAGTCTACGCCATAATCCGTTTTACTGCACGCCTTTATAGATATTTCTGAGGATTTTAGGTTCAAAACAGCCGTTCTTTATCACTTTTTGTTATCATCAACACGAACATTACAGTACAATAAGGGAATGAAGTCAATGAAAAAGTATAATGCCAGTACCTACGAGAGAACTGGTCTATGCCCAAATGAAGAGAAACTGTATCTCTATAAATCTATTAACCTTACAATGCACCTTTTGTGCATTAGTGTTTAGGTTTAACTAAAGCACTAAAGAAAGCCAAACACAACAAAGCACCACGACCAGGGAACAAAAAATGGATCTACTGAAATATGGAGGAACAAGGATCGTATCCTTTATGCTGATATTGTTTAACAAAATTGAAGCAGGAGAAAAGGTTCCAGATGAGACATCATACATGTCGTCCGCTTAAAAAAAAGGTGACTAAAAGTCAACAAATAACTATAGAGGGATCAGTGTAATGATAATGCTTTCAATAGCAAGAACCTTTTCCACAGTTATAAACGAAAAAATAGAACAGCACATGGACCACTATGTCTATGGCGAAGAACAACAGATTTCGAAAAGAAAGATTATGTCTAGCTAATATATCCATCAAGGTAAGTGATAGAATAGAACAAAGAGAAAAACATTAAAACTCTCTTTAGTAGAGGTTTTTTTTAAATTTTGACCATAGCTCTGGCTCCAAAGATGGGTTCATAAGCCGATCTAGGAATTAAATATGTATTGTATAAACTATAAATTGATTCATTTGTCATAAGTGTGTGTAAAACATATCAGCCTCTTTCTAAAAAATATAAGGATTTGTTGTCAGTGTGTAAAAATCATGTATAATTTTGCTCTGGATCTACTCCACTGGTTGAACGTTTAGTCAAATAAACAAAGTGTTGCAATAAATATTGTATTTTATTTTAGCTCGAAATTCATTGGAAACTCAAAATATTTGTTAATACTTGCACACACACTTTGATCAGACCAATTCAAGGAATCGTATACTTAGAGACACAAAATACTCAAGCCAAGTTGGAAAATTCAAATGTTTGTCCATTTTCAGTGTTTTACTGGTCAAGAAAGCAGTGGATGAAGAGAGTAGACTAGTAGACAAGCTTAATATCATATTGACAAAAATAATGTAGGCAAAATAAACAAAACAATGAAGAAACAAGAAACTAATATAAATGTCTATGACAAAAAACAATAAAAAGAAAATTCAAAAGAAGAGCGTATAAAATTATGATACAAACATTAACTGAGACTATGGTTTGTTTTTTAAAAAAGAGGAGTGATTCAAATTTACCGCGCTGTATTGCTTGTTTGTAATTGGTCCATCCGCAGGCAAATTTACTCCACTGTTATAAAATTTTGACACTAATGACATTTATCAAATTTTGACACTACTGACATTTCATAGGTTAATTAAGTTATATCGAAGATTTTTGTGTTTTCTGTGTTATTCCTTTAATTTTTAGATTGTTAGTCTGCTTTTATATAAAAAGCAGTTGTTTATGGAACTCTTTAGCGACGTATTAATTTAATATAATATTTATGGATTACCTTTGAGGGCTGACTAGATCAATCAAAACAGAAGATGTGTATTTGGTTATTATTCTAGTGACTTTCTTGGGTATGAATCTGTCTTTTTAGTTTACTCCTCCTGGTTAAAAAATAAACTATAGTAAGAGTATAAAAAAGAGCATGTTCATTTAAAAATGGAGCTGCCACTACAATAATTAAAATGATAACTTTGGATGGTGAAATTATTGTGACAACTAATAGTTTTAAGTAGGTACCTACCTAGGACCGGTACTACAGAGTCATGGGAAATAGATAGAGCCGCTTGATGTAGATTTAGAACAGAATGGATAAAGTGTAAGTAGCAAATTATGTAAACATGCAAAGATTGAACTGGGCAAGTCACCTTGTGCATAAGAATGGATAATAACAGAACACCTAGTAGAAAGCTAAGTGGAACTGTGGTGAAAACAATTACATGGTGATCGACAAGTATAAATAAGTACGGAGCAATTATAAATTCACAATAGCTCGAAAAGAATTTATAAAATACAAGTCAATGTTTACAAAAATAAGAAATTGAGTATGGTCATTAGAATGAGCTCCGTCGAATGTTATATGTTTGGTTGCAACTACCATATCGGGTAGAAGAATGCTGAGAATACCCTGGACAACAAGGATCACGAACAAGGAAGTTCTAGAAAGAATGAAGAATGAACCGGAGATTGTGTTTACCATTAAACTGTGACACGTTATGAGAAATCAGCACCGTTACTCCCTGCTGCAGTCCATATTGCAAGGTAAAGTCAAAGGTAAGCGAGGACCTGGTAGAAAGAGAATATCATGGCTGCGAAATTTGAGAACATGGTTTAAGAAAATCTCAACAGAACTGTTTCGAGCCGCAGCGCGCAAGATTATGATTGCCAATATGATTTCCAACATTCGAAACGGATAGGAACCAGAAGAAGAACTATATGGACTAGAAGCTGTAACAAAATTGGAGGAATTCGAAATGTAGCTATTCTTGCTGTATTCTGAAAATTCCTTAGACTGCAAAAGTCTCAAACGAAGAAGTGTTAAGACGAATTGGACATGGCAGAAAGCTTATAAACACAATTAAAATAAGAAAAACATCGCATATGGACCACATACTTCGAAATGATAAATACTCTCTGCTACATCATACAACCTACGTATGCTAAATACCCTGACACGAAAATGAGGGTCCAATCCACGTTAAACCAACAAGTGACTGCAATTAGAGACGAATCGAACGAAGAACGAATGATCAAACAGATGACCGAAATAGTTCAAAATGTAAAGGATAAACACTTAAAGGCAGATAAATTAACCAAGTAGAAATCATGGATTCCTGAAACTAATGGACGAAAGAAGAAATGCCAAAAAAGACCCCGACACATATAAAACAATTAATATATCAATAAGAAGGAAAATTAGAGAAGCGAAAGAAAAAGAAGCAATGGAGGGATGCGAAGAAATTGAGACTCTACAGTCAAAGTACGATAGTCACAATGTACATAGGAAAGTTAAAGAACTCACAGGTGGACTAAGACGGAGACAGAGAGGAAATCTAATTGATTCTGACGGAAACATCATCTTAGACAAACAGAGTAAAATTAGAACGTGAAAAGAATACCTAGAAAAAATATTTGAAGACCAAAAAGATAACACCTTTGAGTTAGAAGAAGAGGTAAACGATGGACCAAGAATATTACAGCAGGAAGTTTATTCTACCATAACACAGCTAAAGGATGTCAAAGCAGCAGGTCCCGATAATATACAAGCAGAACTACTTAAACTGATGGACAACGAATCAATAGAAATAATCACAAAGATATTCAACAATATATACGACTCTGGAGAAATACCAACAGAATGGCTGAAGTCTGAGTTTATTACACTTCCAAAAAAACCAGGAGCCAAAAAATGCGAAGAATACCGTACGATAAGCCTGTTGAGTCATCTCCTAAAATTGTTCCTAAAGGTAATCCATACGAGAATTTACAAGCTATGTGAAAGTCCAATTTCGCCCAACCAGTTCGGGTTCATAAATGCTGTTGGTACGAGAGAAGCTTTGTTTTCAATACAAGTCTTATTCCAGAGATGCAGAGACGTCAATTGCGACGTATACGCATGTCTGGTTGATTACGAGAAGGCGTTTGATCGAGTACAACACGCCAAGATGATGCAAATACTAAAAGAAGCAGGAATTAACAACCAAGATCTGAAGATAATTAGAAACCTTTACTGGAATCAGACGGCAAACCTCAAAGTTGACGGTGAACACACCGAATATCTGAAAATCATGCGTGGAGTGAGGCAGGACTGCATTTTGTCCCCCCTAATTTTCAATCTTTACTCTGAAAGAATATTTATCGGAGCTTTGCACGAAACTAAAAAAGGTATTCTACTAAAAGGGTACCAGCTAAATAACATCAGGTATGCAGATGACACCATAGTATTTGCGGACAACCTAAAAGACCTACAAGTCCTCATGAACAAAATCACGTATTATAGTCAACAATATGGACTTAACATAAATGTAAAGGAAACAAAGTTTATGATCGTCAGCAAGAAAAAGATAACAGAAAGATAAATCTATATCAACCAAATCCCTGTAGAAAGAGTGAGGCACAACAACTACCTCGGCACCATAATAAATGAAAAATGGACCAACAACCACGGGTATCGGAAAAGCTAGATCAATCTTCAACTGGATGGGCGCATTTTTCAAGAACCACAACCTTTCTCTTGGTATAAAAGTAAGAATGTTGAGATGTTACGTCTTCTCTGTCCTTTTTTGTTGAATCATGGACCTTGAACGAGGATATGTGCCGAAAGTTGGAGGCATTATGAGATGTGGCTATATCGGAGAATTCTTAAAATCCCATGGACTCATCGGGTCACAAATGAAGAGGTCCTTAGAAGAATGGGGAAGAACCGAGAGGTACTAACCGCCAACAAATCTCGAAAGTTGGAATACTTCGGACACATTATGCGAAATGAATCCAGATATGCCGTCCTATAAGCCATCCTGTAAGGAAAAATATTTGGAACGCGAGGTCCAGGAAGAAGAAGAACATCCTGGTTAAAGAACCTCCGAACCTGAATCAACACAACATCTGTGCAGCTTTTCCGCGTTGCTGCAGATAAAGCGAAGATTGCCATGATGATCGCCAACATTCGTCACGGATAGGCACATCGCACATCAAGAAGAATACATACATAGCATCACCCATGAAAGGAAGAGTAGAGGGGAAAACGCTTGGGAAGAAAGAAGAAATTTTGTCAGAGATTGGAATAACCTCAGTGTTGAACAGATATTTCACGTTGCAAAAGATAGAGAAGCGTTTAAAGTAGTGATCGCCTTTGTTAGAAGACGGCACAAGAAGAAGAAGAAGGATAGTAACAAGAAGGAAAAATCGTTTACATGATATATTATCAGTATTACTTTTGTAAAATCTTAAACCCATTTCATCGGTTTGTTTGTATCTGTAACATTTATTAGGCTTTATAATAGTTAAACGATGGTTAAAAGTTTTTGTAAAACATACATAGTTATTCCCCTAAACACCACAAATTATAAATCTTTACGTTAATATCTCTCGCTCCCATGGAGTTGTTAATTATAGACCATCTGTTTGTTTTCTTTAACATGACAAATTAAAATTGTCTGGAATAAAACTGTGCAGCAGCAGCAGCAGCAGCAGCAGGGTACGAAATATAAAACAGCGAGAGCATTTCCATCTCCCTCAATTCATACGCTCCATCGGATCTATTTTCGGTGTAATATTGTAAACAAATTGCTCATTTGGTTTACAATATGATTTCCACTAAGATAATGTTCTCCTCACACACTTAACTTTTATAGTTTTTTATGCGGTGCCACCACAATCAGCCTCGATTTGATTCTTGAGACTCGAGAATTGACCAGTGGCAGGAGCATTGAAGAGGGAATTCACTGAAAATATGTTTTGTGGAAAAAGGATTATATCGTAAGATCACATTTTTAAAATTGTACAGAAGAAAAACTGACGATTTTGCTTGATTGTTAAATAAAAATAAGTGAAAATAAACGTAACTGAGTTTACGTAACTAAGACCATAAAGTGTGCAAGTGTGGTAGTTAACCAAGAAGTGACTTTCTTCTCTTACTTATTCTTCTTCTCTTAGTACCACAACCCGGGGTGGGTTCTTGGCTAACTGCACAACTCGCTTCCATCTCAACGCTCGTCCATGATAGTTGAGTCAAAGATAGCCCTATTGTTCTTAAATCTGACCATATGGTATCTCTCCATCGCATTCATAGACATCCTAAGGGCCTTCTTCTTCTTGTCAAAGATTCCTCTCAGATTAGCTTCGCAAGGCGGTTATTAGGAGTCAATGGACATGGCCAGCTCATCTTACACGTTGGGATTTAATCTCTTGGACTATGTCGCTAGCCCTATACATCTGTTTGACCTCGGCATTTGTTCTCATTCGGTATTGCTTAGCATTCGGGTCATGATAACGTTCAAAGATTCTTTTGAAAATTATTCTCTCAAAACATCAAAACACCTTCGGGAGAAAGTCAAACACATCTTGACGTCACAATGGCAACGATGTCGATAAGTCGAAAGATCATGGATGAAGAAATATTCACTCATCGTAAATAGCTTTTTTTTAAATTACAGGAAACGTAATAAAACGAAGGAAGGAAGGCAGGTTGAAATATCTTGACAAGAGAAGACTCAAAGAGGAAATCCGAGCGGTAAAGGACCTGAAACTTCGAAGAGGGATACGAGAAGATAAAAGATATGGAAGAAAAATGTAGTCTGCAGAGTAGAAGAGCAAATAGTCGCTCCAATTAGTGGACGGAAAGGATTGTAGAAATAAGTAAAGCCTACATCGAGCTAAGAAGAAAAGCCACGAGAGACATATGAAGGCTCCGAGTGATGGAAGATGAGGTAGAAACATTAGAAACCATGAAAAAAGAGCTGGTGAGAGAAATAAATGACGAAAAAAGGAGATGTTGAAAAGAACTTTGCGAAAATCTTGGAAAGGATATCTGTGGAGACGCCAACGGAATAGTTGCTAAGAATTTTAAAAGGTAAAGGAGTCTTCTTGTCCGCTAACAAGGCAATAGTTCTTAGGAGATCTGCGAACTGCAAATCTCATACTTATCCCGAAACAGGGAAAGCAATTAGAGCAGCCTAGGATATACAGACCTATATCTACTGTTAAATACCTTAGACAGGGTCTATGCGATTTTTCTTACAACAAAGCTGGAAAAGGAGATGATGTATGTATAGGAGCAAATGAATGGCAGCTTTCTTCCTCGATATAAGAAATGCTTTTAATAGCGCTAGCTAGGGGTCGCCAAGTTCTTCAAAATTTCTAGATCTTCTCTTGATCTTGTCTTCATTTCAAGACAAGATCAAGACAAGAAGTAATTTTAGATTTCAAGACAAGACAAGAAATTTTATGTCAATACCAAGATTTATTGTCAAGAAAACAAGAAATCTTGAAATATCTTGACTAATAATGAAAACTTGAAAAACAGGCAGAAAAAATATTTTTTTTTCCTCTAGTACTATGTACTACCCACTACTATCCTGCATTTGTACTCCTACTTTTTCCTTTTGCTGCCGCTATCGCAGACACTACAGTCTCACTGGTTCACTGGTCACTGGCTTCAGATTTGTCAATCTCAGTAACTCAGTATTCATACTCGCACTAGTAGTGGCGTTAGTCGTTAGTCTTATCGATTATTTCATATTAACTGAAACCGTAGCCCTTACGTTTCTTTCTATTGCTTTTTGGTAAATATTCTGAGCCAGAATCAGAGCCAAATGACTAAGCAGAGAAACTATTTACTGAAGAGTCGATGTCACTCACGGTAAAATAAGAGATCATTTCAATACAATTTACTATTTATCACCAATATTAACAAACTTCCATCAAAAATATAACGAAACCGGTACATACTACCAGTTCATAATATTAACCTTACTTAACTTTAACTAAACGAGATAAAAGCATGCAACTGCACATCAATTTTGCGGTCGTCAGGAAACAAATGCAGATCAGGGACTCCCGGGGTCGGAAGCCAGTGGCAGTGAAAGCCGTGTTAGCAACGCAATAAAAAGGTCGCCGAAGTATCACCGGATTGGGTAATCAAGAAATTTCAAGATATTGAAATTTCTTGAGTCAAGACAAGATATAAGATATCAAGAAAACGTTAAGACAAGATTTTATAAAATTTCTTGATTTTTTCTCAAGACAAGACAAGAAGTGGTTATCAAGACAAGAATTCCTCTCTTGTCGACCTCTTGCGCTAGCTATAAGATTGTAAAAAAATATCGTCAGACTACTGGGCGACTTGGGATATCTCTCCATCTGCAGAACTTGGTCAGGGACTACATCAGAGATTTGACATTGCGAGAGGTAACTAAAGAACACAGACTGGAGACCACAGTAGAAGTGCCACAGGGCTTCGTGTTGGGGACTATTAGAGACGCAAACATTAACAAATTTCTGCGTCTTTTCAGTCCTTTCTTTAAAAGCTTTGCTTAACTGTTTCTTATAATAGAGCCAGAATAGGTAGGTACATTTTTTTATTTTTATCTTCCAAATCAACTCTCTTTTTTTGTTGAACGTTTGAAGTATTTTCAAGAATCTTTCTTCTATAGATACATATATCAAAGGCTTCTAAGCATCTTAAAGTATTTACTTTGAGTATCGAAATAGGGTTTATTCGGGAAAAACAAAAATAGAAGACGAAAGACAGTCCTAATATGATTTTGTTTTCTAGACTTCAAATAGGAAATTAAATCAAATTTAAAGTTTATATTGGAAGACGAAAGAGGCTTGATATTAATGAATTGTACGTCACTGATTTTTTCGACGTAAGAGAAACCCTAATGTTCGGCGTGGGACATCGGCGTTGCTATAAATCCCAGATTTTTGGTAAACCGTAATCGTAATACACTTCACACTATCAAGCCTTTTACACCTTGTCAGTTATTTTGGAAAATGTTCTTTAAAACACTCCTTAAGAAATTTTTATGAAGTGAAAATTAGAGGAAAAGTGTCGGAACGAATGGGGCACTTCACGTTTTACATTCCATTCACTGGCTTCATTTATTCATTTAGAAACATCTCAAGGGCATTTTAAGTAGAACTAAAATCAGAAATTTGTCTGATTTCGAATTTGAAAATTTCTATGACAGATTATAGATATTTACGTTTTCTATTATAAAAATGTGTATTCATTACAAATGAATACACAAATACACATATATGAATACACTGACCCACAAAAGTAACCGGACGCTAACTTTATTTTAAGAAAAATAAAATTATTCCAATAAGGTATTTTTATTGTATGTTCAATGACAAATCATAAAGTAAAAAACAAAATCCAAAATATTGACTAATGTAACAACAAATAAAAATTTACAACCGTTTTATTCCTAAGTAAGATATTTTTCAAATAAAAATTATAAAATCGTAAAATAAACAATATAAAAATACATAAAATCGTATATTTCCTCCTCGAGCTCGAATAACAGCTCGCATCCTCTCTGGCATACATATTTTATATTGGATCAAAGCAGCACTCTTGTATGGTATGCTTTATTGTCAAAAAATTTTAACAATTTGTGGACAAAGCTTATACAAAATAAAAAATACAATAAAAAACAAAAAATAGTAAAAAACTACAAACAAAACAAAAACAGAAACAGACACCAAGTAAATGGCGTGAGTTATACTACTTAATATAATTTTACAGTTATTAAGTACACATTAAAAAATTAAAATTTTTGCAAACAATATGTATACAACGTCAGAGCAAAAAGAAGGCAAACGAGGAAAGGGGAAAGGGAAAGTAAATCAAAAGTTCTATGCCGCTGCAAATATGTACACAAGTACTCGAAAGTAATAATCCTACAAGTCAATTTGCTGAATTCAAATCGTTTATAAAAAAGTTTGTTGTTTTGCGGTATTGGTTTCCACTCGCTTATTAGCGCCCGTTCTAACGCTACCACAGTTCCAAACTCTCCATAATTTGGCCTAACTACTCTTCCGAAGTTGTCTCACTGGTCTTACGAAATGCTCTATATCTGGTTAAGCTGGACTCTTAGGAGGTCAGTCTAGTAACTGATTACCAACATCGCTAACGTATTGCATGGTAATACTGGCTATGTGCGCCGAGCATTATCCTGCATCAAGAGAAGGTTTTCACCTAAAAATCTATGTAACATAGCACATGTTCTTTCAGATATTCCCTAATGTACCTATCAGCATTAAGGCCACCTGCTCCTAACATACAAAATCTGTATGTGCTTCCAAAGAAATGTCGCCGTATCCCATTATACCTCAACACCAAACTATACTCTGTGGCGGTTATCACGTAAATATCTCCTAATATGAGATTCATCTGTAAACAGAACGTCTCTCCACTCTTCCATATTCCAATCTGCACGAGCACGACAGAATTCCAAGCATTGGCTTCGATGAGATACGTCCAATAAAAGGCCTGCAGCAGACGCTACTATTAGGCATTGAAGAAGTGAAATCTGTTCGGAAATGTTTAGAAAAGGTGGTGATCAACTTTTTGCAGCAATCCATAAACTGATAGTTCTTATATAGCAGAATGAATTGGTACCAGAAGAGTGGCTAAAGGGAGTAATATGTCCGTTGCATAAAAAAGGTGATCAACTGGATTGTAAGAACTATAGAGGCATTACTTTGTTAGCATCTGCATATAAAATCTTCGGCAATGTATTGTTTGAAAGACATTTTACAAAGGATATTGTAGGTCAATACCAATGCGGATTTACTGCTGGAAAGCCAACTATACATCAAATTCAAGCACATAGGCAGATTCTAGAAAAGTCACTAGAATATAACATAGATACCCACCATCTCTTCGTCGACTTCAAAGCAGCCTATGACAGTGTTAAAAGAAGCGCATTATATATTGCAATGATAGACTTTGGGATCCCACCTAAGTTAGTTAAGTTGACCCAACTAACAATTCAAAACGTAAGCTCGTGCGTTAGAATTCAAGGAGGAAACTCTACGTTCTTCGACGTTAATAATGGTCTAAGACAGGGAGACGCGCTGGCGTGTCTCCTCTTTAATATTGCCTTGGAAAAGGCAGTCAGAAAATTAAATATTAGAATGAATGGAACTATTTTTAATAGATCGACGCAAATTCTCGCATTAGCTGACGATATAGTATAATTCACGTATCTTGGATCGCTAGTAAACTCAATAAATACGACAAGCGATGAAATAAAAAGAGGCATAGCAATAGCAAACAGAACTGTTCACGCTCTCCATAAACATTTAAAAAATAAAAATATAAAACGTGCAGTAAAGCTCAATATATACAAGACCTTAATAAGACCGGTTTGGATATATGGAGCTGAAACGTGATGAAAGACTTCTTGGTATTTTTGAGAGAAAAATTCTTAGAAAGATTTTTGGGGCAGTAAATGAAAATGGACTATGGCATCGAAGATACAACTTTGAACTGTATCAGTTATACACTGATCCAGATATTGTGAAATTCGTTAAAGTGCAGAGACTTAGATGGGCTGGACACATTGTTAGGATGTCAGACCACGAATACACCAAGAGATTAACATTTTCAGAACCAGAGTGTACAAGAAGTAGAGGACGACCACGAAGAAGATGGATTGATGATGTTGAAGAAGACCTAAAAATTCTAGATGTCAGAAGATGAAAGGAAGTTGCCAGGAATCGACAGGAGTGGCGACTTCTTTGTGAGCAGGCCAAGATCCACAACGGATTGTCGAGCCAATTATGATGATGATGATGATTCAATTTAATATAAATATGTAAACTTTCTATGTACAACATTTAAAGGGTTTGAACCCATATATTTTGGTGGCTCTAGCTTGTTAAAAACAACCTGTTAACAACACTGATGATGATGAACTTTTTGTTCGAAAACGTTCTGTTATGTAGCCCCTTTAAGGTATTTTTAAATAAAATATACTGTTTATAAAAGACTTTACTAATTTTTTGTAATATCTAATATGGAGTTAAGGATGGCACAATATTGAGAAAAAATTTAAAAAATAGCTATAGAGAAGTTAAAAACACTTAAAAATAGAAAAAAATAATGTATTATGTTAGCAATCTATTTTTGTTGTTCATGGTGTAATGAAACCGTCCAAAATTTTTTCGCAACATTTTTAAAATACTCTACCAGGTAACCATTACATAAACCCATCATTCACTTTGTCATTAAAATATTTTTTGCGTGGTGGCACCTGCTCAGAACCCGCCGTGAGAGAGCAAGTCGGGATTATCTGGTGGCCTAATTATGTATCACTTGTACGCCTTGTTTACATAGAAAACATTGTCTTGAGCCAGTTTCAATATTTACTTATAGTCGTAGCCTGAAACCACCATTTCAATTAAATAACAATCATTCTTTACTTACGGGTCTGGGTCTGAGATAGTTGTCTGAGGTTAAGGTTGAGTGTAGTGAGTTTGTTTTTGATCCGGAGAAAAATAATAAGCATCATTTAAGCTGTTAGTCATTCATGGAATGGATTATTTGTGTACGTGTAGGTGAGGAAAATAGATGAAAATAAAGGCAAATGGATGTAGGTTCAAATTAAATATAAAAATATTGTATTGATATTTACAATAAAAATGCGTTTTCTATAACTGACATGAAATTTTAATGCCATAATTTGCCATCTCTTGTCAGTTGCTGAAACATCGAATTTTATCCATGGGGGTAAAATATATTTCCATCACGCTCGAGGACGTCAAAAGTTTATAAAAATGATGATAATAGTTGATTATTTCTATTTTATTCAAAAATCCACAAGGAAAACTTTCCTATAGGTGGCTGTAATACCGCTAATCACAAAAATTTATTGAAAAATCCTTTATAAAAGAAAAAAAAAACAATAAAATCCTTTATAAAAGGTATATATTTAAAATCCCTAAAAAGGGCTACATCACAGAACTAGTTTTCGATTGGTTGACCAATTATCATCAGTGCTTACGTGATATTTACATGCTAACCACCAAGATATATTTTTACAAAAATATGTGGGTCACAGCCCTTTACAAGTGATCCGTCAAGGAAACATCGGTTAATAAAAATGCTAACTTAAGCATGGGTTAGAAATATTTCGTTAATACGCCCCAGGTAACATCTGAGCTATG